>NC_053024.1:297986050-298021688 GCF_003073215.2 Triticum urartu | reverse complement strand
GAAAGTGATAACATGAGAGACTCTCTACTATGAAGATCATGGTGCTACTTTGAAGCACAAGTGTGGTAAAAGGATAGTAACATTGTCCCTTCTCTCTTTTTCTCATTTTTTTATTTGGGCCTTTTCTCTTTTTTATGGCCTTTTTTATTTTTTTATTTGGGCTTCTTTGGCCTCTTTTATTTTTATTTTTCGTCCGGAGTCTCATCCCGACTTGTGGGGGAATCATAGTCTCCATCATCCTTTCCTCACTGGGACAATGCTCTAATAATGATGATCATCACACTTTTATTTTTCTTACAACTCAACAATTACAACTCGATACTTAGAACAAAGATATGACTCTATATGAATGCCTCCGGCGGTGTACCGGGATATGCAATGAATCAAGAGTGACATGTATGAAAGAATTATGAATGGTGGCTTTGCCACAAATACTATGTCAACTACATGATCATGCTAGCAATATGACAATGATGGATGTGTCATGATAAACGGAACGGTGGAAAGTTGCATGGCAATATATCTCGGAATGGCTATGGAAATGCCATAATAGGTAGGTATGGTGGCTGTTTTGAGGAAGGTATATGGTAGGTGTATGATACCGGCGAAAGGTGCGCGGTATTAGAGAGGCTAGCAAAGGTGGAAGGGTGAGAGTGCGTATGATCCATGGACTCAACATTAGTCATAAAGAACTCATATACTTATTGCAAAAATCTAGAAGTTATCAAAGCAAAGTATTACGCGCATGCTCCTAGGGGGATAGATTGGTAGGAAAAGACCATCGCTCGTCCCCGACCGCCACTCATAAGGAAGACAATCAATAAATAAATCATGCTCCGACTTCATCACATAACGGTTCACCATACGTGCATGCTACGGGAATCACAAACTTCAACACAAGTATTCTTTAAATTCACAACTACTCAACTAGCATGACTTTAATATTATCACCTCCATATCTCAAAACAATTATCATGCTTCAATCTTTTCTTAGTATTCAACACACTCAAAAGAAAGTTTCACAAATCTTGAATACCAAGCATATTATTATTAAGCAAATTACCATGCTATTAAGAGACTCTCAAAATAATTTAAGTGAAGCATGAGAGATCAATAGTTTCTTTAAAACAAATCCACCACCGTGCTCTAAAATCTAAGTGAAGCACATAGAGCAAAATTATAACGCTCAAAAGATATAAGTGAAGCACATAGAGCAAAACATTAGCTCAAAAGATATAAGTGAAGCACATAGAGTATTCTATCAAATTTTAATTCATGTATGGCTCTCTCAAAAGGTGTGTACAGCAAGGATGATTGTATATAGAAAAAAATACACAAATAATACAAGACGCTCCAAGCAAAACACATATCATGTTGGTGAATAAAAATATAGCTCCAAGTAAATTACCGATGGAAGTGGACGAAAGAGGGGATGCCTTCCGGGGCATCCCCAAGCTTTGACTTTTTGGTGTCCTTGGATTATCTTGGGGGTGCCATGGGCATCCCCAATATTAGGCTCTTGCCACTCCTTGTTCCATAATCCATCAAATTCTTACCCAAAACTTGAAAACTTCACAACACAAAACTCAAAATAGAAAACTCGTGAGCTCCGTTAGCGAAAGAAAACAAAAGACCACTTCAAGGTACTGTAATGAACTCATTATTTATTTATATTGGTGTTAAACCTACTGTATTCCAACTTCTCTATGGATTATAAACTATTTTACTAGCCATAGATTCATCAAAATAAGCAAACAACACACGAAAAACAGAATCTGTCAAAAACAGAACAGTCTGTAGTAATCTGTAGCTAGCGCAAGATCTGGAACCCCAAAAATTCTAAAATAAATTGCTGGACGTGAGGAATTTATCTATTAATCATCTTCAAAAATAATTAACTAAATAGCACTCCAAATAAAAATGGCAGCAGTTCTCGTGAGCGCTAAAGTTTCTGTTTTTTACAGCAAGTTCAACAAGACTTTCCCCAAGTCTTCCCAACGGTTCTACTTGGCACAAACACTAATTAAACACAAAAAACACAACCAAAACAGAGGCTAGATAATTTATTTATTACTAAACAGGAGCAAATAGCAAGGAATAAAAATAAAATTGGGTTGCCTCCCAACAAGCGCTATCGTTTAACGCCCCTAGCTAGGCATAACGAGGCAAGAATAGATCTAGGTATTGCCATCTTTGGTAGGCAATCCATAAGTGGCTCTCATGATAGTTTCATATGGTAATTTTATTTTCTTTCTTGGAAAGTGTTCCATGCCCTTTTTTAATGGAAATTGAAATCTAATATTCCCTTCCTTCATATCAATAATCGCACCAACCGTTCTAAGGAAAGGTCTACCAAGAATAATAGGGCAAGAAGGATTGCAATCTATATCAAGAACAATGAAATCTACGGGCACATAATTCCTATTTGCAACAATAAGAACATCATTAATTCTTCCCATAGGTTTCTTAATAGTGGAATCCGCAAGATGCAAGTTTAGAGAGCAATCATCAAAATTACGGAAATCTAGTAAATCACACAAAGTCTTGGGAATAGTAGAGACACTAGCACCCAAATCACACAAAGCATAAAACTCATGATCTTTAATTTTAATTTTAATAGTTGGTTCCCACTCATCATAGAGTTTTCTAGGGATAGAAACTTTCAACTCAAGTTTTTCTTCATAAGATTGCATCAAGGCATCAACAATATGTTCGGTGAAGGCTTTATTTCGACTATAAGCATGTGGAGAATTTAGCACGGATTGCAACAAGGAAATACAATCAATTAAAGAGCAACTTTCATAATTAAATTCCTTGAAATCCAATATAGTGGGTTTAGCAACATCTAGATTTTTATTTCTTTCAATCCCACTTTCATCAATTTCATCATTAAGATCTAACGCCTTCTAGGTAAAGGAAGATCATATTCAGTTTCATCAAGATTCATATTGCAAAATAAAGATTTAATTGGAGACACATCAATAACTTTTAGATCTTCATCTTGATTTTCATAGGAATTGGAAGAACATGCTTTAATAAAGGCATCTTTGGAAGCACGCATCCTAGCGGTTCTTTCTTTACACTCATCAATTGAAATTCTCATGGCTTTTAGAGACTCATTAATATCATGCTTAGGTGGAATAGATCTAAGTTTCAAAGCATCAACATCAAGAGCAATTCTATCAACGTTCCTAGCCAAATCATCAATCTTAAGCAATTTTTCTTCAATCATAGCATTAAAATTCTTTTGCGAAAGAAATAAATTCTTTAATATTAGATTCAAAATCAGAGGGCATCTTATTATAATTTCCATAAGAGTTGTTGTAGGAATTCCCATAATTATTAGAAGGATTACTAGGATAAGGCCTAGGATTAAAATTCCCTCTATAAGCGTTGTTACCAAAATTATTCCTACCAACAAAATTCACATCCATAGATTCATTGTTATTCTCAATCAAAGTAGACAAAGGCATATCATTAGGATCAGAAGAAACACTCTTAGTAGCAAATAATTTCATAAGTTCATCCATCTTTCCACTCAACACATTAATTTCTTCTATCGCATGCACTTTTTTATTAGAGAGATCTTTCAGTATGCCATTGAGAATAATTAACCATAATATTATCTAGGAGTTTAGTAGCATCTCCTAAAGTGATTTCCATAAAAGTGCCTCCCGCGGCCGAATCTAAAAGATTTCTAGAAGCAAAATTCAATCCGGCATAAAAATTTTGTATAATCATCCACAAATTCAAACCATGAGTAGGGCAATTACGTATCATTAATTTCATTCTCTCCCAAGCTTGTGCAACATGTTCATGATCAAGTTGTTTAAAGTTCATAATATCGTTTCTAAGAGAGATGATCTTAGCGGGAGGAAAATACTTAGAGATAAAAGCATCTTTGCACTTGTTCCATGAATCAATACTATTCTTAGGCAAAGACGAAAACCAAGCTTTAGCACGATCTCTAAGCGAAAAAGGAAATAGCTTCAATTTAACGACATCATTATTGACATCTTTTTTCTTTTGCATATCACATAAATCAACGAAGCTATTCAGATGAGTAGCGGCATCTTCACTAGGAAGGCCGGCGAATTGATCTTTCATAACAAGATTCAACAAAGCAGTATTAATTTCACAAGATTCAGCATCGGTAAGAGGAGCAATCGGAGTGCTAAGGAAATCATTATTATTGGTATTGGTGAAGTCACACAATTTGGTAGTATCTTGAGCCATCACGACAAACAAGCAATCTAACACACGAGCAAACAAAAGCAAAAGGCAAAAAGAGGCAAATAGAGAGGGAGGATAGAGAGAGAGGGCGAATAAAACGGCAAGGGTGAAGGGGGGAGAGGAAAACGAGAGGCAAATGGCAAATAATGTAATGCGAGAGATAGGGATTGTGATGGGTACTTGGTATGTTGACTTTTTGCGTAGACTCCCCGGCAACGGCGCCAGAAATCCTTCTTGCTACGTCTTGAGCTTGTGTTGGTTTTCCCCGAAGAGGAAGGGATGATGCAGCAGAGTAGCGTAAGTATTTCCCTCAGTTTTTGAGAACCAAGGTATCAATCCAGTAGGAGGCCACGCTCAAGTCCCTCGTACCTGCACAAAATGATAGCTACTCGCAACCAACGCGATTAGGGGTTGTCAAGCCCTTCACGGTCACTTACGAGAGTGAGATCTGATAGATAGAATATTTTTGGTATTTTTGATATAAAGATGCAAAGTAAAAAGTAAAGGCAAAGTAAATAGCAAAACAATATTAAAGTGATGGAGATTGATATGATGAGAATAGACCCGGGGGCCATAGGTTTCACTAGTGGCTTCTCTCAAGAGCATAAGTATTCTACAGTGGGTGAACAAATTACTGTTGAGCAATTGATAGAATTCAGCATAATTATGAGAATATCTAGGCATGATCATGTATATAGGCATCACGTCCGTGACAAGTAGACCGAAACGATTCTGCATCTACTACTATTACTCCACTCATCGACCGCTATCCAGCATGCATCTAGAGTATTAAGTTAAAAACAGAGTAACGCCTTAAGCAAGATGACATGATGTAGAGAGATAAATTCATGCAATATGAAATAAACCCCATCTTGTTATCCTCGATGGCAACAATGCAATACGTGCCTTGCTGCCCCTTCTGTCACTGGGAAAGGACACCGCAAGATCGAACCCAAAGCTAAGCACTTCTCCCATGGCAAGAACTACCAATCTAGTTGGCCAAACCAAACGGATAATTCGAAGAGACTTGCAAAGATAACCAATCATACATAAAAGAATTCAGAGAAGATTCAAATATTATTCATAGATAGACTTGATCATAAACCCACAATTCATCGTCTCAACAAACACACCGCAAAAAGAAGATTACATCGAATAGATCTCCACAAGAGAGGGGGAGAACTTTGTATTGAGATTCAAAGAGAGAGAAGAAGCCATCTAGCTACTAACTATGGACCCGAAGGTCTGAGGTAAACTACTCACACTTCATCGGAGGGGCTATGGTGATGTAGAAGCCCTCCGTGATGACGGCCCTCTCCGGCGGAGCTCCGAACAGGCCCCAAGATGGGATCTCGTGGATACAGAAAGTTGCGGCGGTGGAATTAGGTTTTTGGCTCCTGTTCTGATCGTCTGGAGGAGACGAGGGGCCCACGAGGCATGGGGGCGCGCCCTAGGGGGGGCGCCTCCACCATCGTGACCGCCTCTTTTGTTCCTTGGAGCAAGGTCCAAGTCTCCTAGATCACGTTCGGCGGAGGTACATGATACGTCTCCAACGTATCGTATTTTATGGAGGATGGTATACGTCCAAGTCTCCTGGCCCGCAGCTGGCAAACGTTCGCCCACACACGCGGTCTGAACATGCGGTGCACCCTCCACTTCAAGTACGATGGCGCATCGACCCTCTTCGTGAGGGTGTTTGGGGAAGACGGTCACTGCGCTAGATGCTGCCACGAAGACAACGACGATGCTGGCGAGGTGCTTGGCCTTGGCGATGGCCATGACGAGCACGAGGGTGAACTCGCCCTCGGTGGAGCCGCGGTTCGCCCAGCTACGGTAGCTCTGATAACCCACAAGTATAGGGGATCACAACAGTTTTCGAGGGTAGAGTATTCAACCAAATTTTATTGATTCAACAAGGGAGCCAAAGAATACTCTCAAGTATTAGCAGGTGAGTTTCAATCAATCACACCTGGAACTTAGTATCTGCAGCAAAGTATTTAGTAGCAAAGTAATGATAGTAGTGGTAACAGTACCAAAAGGTAACAGTAGTAAAAGTAATTTTTTTGGTATTTTGTAGTGATGATAGTAATTGCAATAACGGAAAAGTAAATAAGCGAAGAACAATATATGGAAAGCTCGTAGGAATGGATCGGTGATAGAGAATTATGCCGGATGCGGTTCATCATGTAACAGTCATAATTAGGGTGACCAGACCTAGCTCCAGTTCATCAATGTAATTGTAGGGCATGTAATTCCGGATATAGTCATACGGTGCTTATCGAAACAACTTGCATGACATCTTTTGTCCTACCCTCCCGTGGCAGCGGGGTCCTTACGGAAACTAAGGGATATTAAGGCCTCCTTTTAATAGAAACTGGAACAAAGCATTAACACATAGTGAATACATGAACTCCTCAAACTACGGTCATCACCGGTAAGTATCCTGATTATTGTCACTTCGGGGTTAACGGATCATAACACATAATAGGTGACTATAGACTTGCAAGATAGGATCAAGAACACTCATATATTGATGAAAACATAATAGGTTCAGATCTGAAATCATGGCACTCGGGCCCTAGTGACAAGCATTAAGCATAGCAAAGTCATAGCAACATCAATCTCAGAACATAGTGGATACTAGGGATCAAACCCTAACAAAACTAACTCGATTACATGATAGATCCATCCAACCCATCACCGTCCAGCAAGCCTACGATGGAATTACTCACGCATGGCGGTGAGCATCATGAAATTGGTGATGGAGGATGGTTGATGATGACGATGGCGAGGATTCCCCTCTCCGGAGCCCCGAACGGACTCCAGATCAGCCCTCCCGAGAGGTTTTAGGGCTTGGCGGCGGCTCCGTATCGTAAAACACGATGAATCCTTCTCTCTGATTTTTTTCTCCCGAAACGCAAATATATAGAGTTGGTTTGAGGTCGGAGGAGCTCCAGGGGGCCCACGAGGTAGGGGGGCTGCCCTAGGGGGCAGGCGCGCCCCCACCCTCGTGGACAGGTGGTGGGCCCCTGGCCTTCATCTTTTGCAGGATTTTTTTGTATTTTCCAAAAAGTGTTCCGTGAAGTTTCAGGTCATTCCGAGAACTTTTGTTTCTGCACATAAATAACACCATGGTAATTCTGCTGAAAACAGCGTCAGTCCGGGTTAGTTCCATTCAAATCATGCAAGTTAGAGTCCAAAACAAGGGCAAAAGTGTTTGGAAAAGTAGATACGACGGAGACGTATCAACTCCCCCAAGCTTAAACCTTTGCTTGTCCTCAAGCAATTCAGTTGATAAACTGAAAGTGATAAAGAAAAACTTTTACAAACTCTGTTTGCTCTTGTTGTTGTAAATATGTAAAGCAGCATTCAAGTTTTCAGCAAAGATTATGAACTAACCACATTCACAATAAGCTTAGGTCTCAAGTTTACTCATATCAATGGCATAATCAACTAGCGAGCAATAATAATAAATCTCGGATGACAACACTTTCTCAAAACAATCATAATATGATATAACAAGATGGTATCTCGCTAGCCCTTTCTGAGACCGCAAAACATAAATGCAGAGCACCTTTAAAGATCAAGGACTGACTAGACATTGTAATTCATGGTAAAAGAGATCCAGTCAAGTCATACTCAATGTAAACTAACAGTAATGAATGCAAATGATAGCGGTGCTCTCCAACTGGTGCTTTTTAATAAGAGGATGATGACTCAGCATAAAAGTAAATAGATAGGCCCTTCACAGAGGGAAGCAGGGATTTGTAGAGGTGCCAGAGCTCGGTTTTGAAATAGAGGTGAATAATATTTTGAGCGGTATACTTTCATTGTCAACATAACAACCAAGAGATGGCAATATCTTCCATGCTACACACATTATAGGCGGTTCCCAAACAGAATGGTAAAGTTTATACTCCCCCTTCCACCAACAAGCATCAATCCATGGCTTGCTCGAAACAACGAGTGCCTCCAACTAACAAGAGTCCCAGGGGGAGTTTTGTTTGCAATTATTTTGATTTAGTTTGCATAAAGCATGGGACTGGGCATCCCGGTGACCAGCCATTTATCTCGTGAGTGAGGAGCGGAGTCCACTCCTCTTGAGAATAACCCGCCTAACATGGAAGATACGGACACCCTAGTTGATACATGAGCTATTCGAGCATACAAAACAGGATATTTATTTGAAGGTTTAGAGTTTGGCACATACAAATTTACTTGGAACGGCAGGTAGATACCGTATATAGGTAGGTATAGTGGACTCATGTGGAATAACTTTGGGGTTTAAGGGATTGGATGCACAAGCAGTATTCCCGCTTAGTACAGGTGAAGGCTAGCAAAAGACTGGGAAGCGACCAGCTAGAGAGCGACAACAGTCATGAACATGCATTAAAATTAATCAACACCGAATGCAAGCATGAGTAGGATATAATCCACCATGAACATAAATATCGTGAAGGCTATGTTGATTTTGTTTCAACTACATGCGTGAACATGTGCCAAGTCAAGTCACTTAAATCATTCAGAGGAGGATACCACCCTATCATACCACATCATAACCATTTTAATAGCATGTTGGCACGCAAGGTAAACCATTATAACTCATAGCTAATCAAGCATGGCATCAAGAAACTATGATCTCTAGTTGTCATTGCAAACATGTTTATTCATAATAGGCTGAATCAGGAATGATGAACTAATCATATTTACAAAAACAAAAGAGGTCGAGTTCATACCAGCTTTTCTCATCTCAGTCAGTCCATCATATATCATCATAATTGCCTTTCACTTGCACGACCGAGCGATGTGAATAATAATAATAGTGCACGTGCATTGGACTAAGCTGGAATCTGCAAGCATTCAATAAACAGGAGAAGACAAGGCAATATGGGCTCTTTTGTCAGATCAACAATAATGCATATAAGAGCCACTTCAACAATTTAATTATGGTCTTCTCCTATCGACCCCCAAAGAAAAGAAAAGAAATAAAACTATTTACATGGGAAAGCTCCCAACAAGTAAAAGAAGAACAGGAAATCTTTTTGGGTTTTCTTTTTAATTACTACTACAAGCATGGAAAGTAAACTAATTAAAAGCTACAACTATTTTTTGGTTTTTCTTAAGGTTTATTAAACACACAAGAAGAGTAAAAAGGAAAATAAACTAGCATGGATGATACAATGAAAAAGTATGAGCACCGACATCTAGCAATGAGTGTGTGAACATAAATGTAATGTCGGTGGGAAATATGTACTCCCCCAAGCTTAGGCTTTTGGCCTAAGTTGGTCTATGGCCACGGCTGGCCTGGCGGATATCCATAATAGTAGTTGGGGTCGTACTGAGAAGAAGAAGACTCCGATTGCCACTGGCTGGCAATCATCTCCGGATCCCACTGGTAATTAGACTGTCGTGAAGGATCAACTTGTGGTTCCGGCTCTGGCTCCATGGCTGGTGCAGGGTTCCGGTAGGCGTGAATAGCCTTAACGGAACAAGGTACTAGCCTGCAGATAAATCAAACAAAGAAGGAGGAGGCAGGGTAATAGTCTCAGGATGATGTTTATCAAAGAACAATTTATTTAAGCTCTCCTTCCCTATTCTTAACAATAAAATCATGTGCCACCATACTTTTTAATCTAAATAAACACGAGGAAGCACTTTTTCTTCCTTCTCATAATGCCTAATAGGTTTGTTAAAATGTGCAGCTAGGCGTGAAGCATGGATGCCTCCAAAGATGGGGCCCTTTGTACGGTTCAAACTTAACCGCTTAGCAATAATGCCGCCCATACTAACAGAGTTATCACCGTATAAACCGTGGAGCAAAATAATAATATCAGGGACACTAAGGTTTCCACAGTTTCCGTGAACAATTAAACAACGACTAGCAAATAATGCAAAATAGCATAAAACAGGAAAATGTATGCTAGTGATTCGTGCATCGGAAACCTTCCTTGTTTCCCCTACAGTGATATAATCAATAAACCCATCCACATCCTCGCGATGTGGTTCCTCTATCTTGCCCAAAGGGACTAAACAAACCCGACAAAAATCATAAAGTGACATCTCCTTATGCTCATCATATAAATGAAACTCCACCGTAGGTGGTGAGCTCCTAGAATGGAAATGAAAGTTTTGCACAAAGATATTTGTGAGTAAGAGATACTGATGTGTTGGTCGTGGAGGAAAGCGGTGAGGCCTGCATTCTTAGCCAATTCATGAAAATCTTCATAAATCCCGGCTTCTCTCAAGAAATCATAGGAAGGCCATTCACACGCCCGAACCTCCGGTGCAGGCAAATTATACTTAGGCTTCGGTGCCTTTTCCTTCGAGCTTCGGCTCGATGAGCCCCTCAAAAGTCTCTTCATCATTTTTCTGAAAAATTCTGAAATTTTTAGTAACTTCAAAATAAAAGTAAACCAAACTCAATAATATTGATAGCAACTACTCCTACAAGTGCCTAGGGCCTATATCATGCATCAAAACTACTTGGAACCATACAAATTTGACATGCAAGCTCAAGAACATGGTCACCTAGGCAGCAAAAATTTGCAATGAATAAAGCACTAGAACAAAAACTAATTGGACCAATGGAGGAGTCACATACCAAGGAACAATCTCCCCAAGCAGTTTTGTGAGAGGTGCTTTGAGCAAGGAGATCGAAAATGGCAGCAAAACGAGCTTGGACTCGAGTTTGAGCTGGTTATTCGTGTTTGTGGGAGGAGGAAGGAGTGTGTGGGTGAAAGGATAAGTGGAGGAGGGCCACCGTGGGCCCACGAGGCAGGGGGCACGCCCAGGGGTAGGGCGCGCCCTCCACCCTCGTGGCCAGGTGGATGACCCCCCTGTTGTTCTCAGTGCCAAATATTCTCAAATATTCTAGAAAAAATCATATTTAAATTTCAGGGCATTTGGAGAACTTTTATTTTCGGGGTATTTTTATATTGCACGGATAATCAGATAACAGGCAGAAAAATATTATTTTTATTTTATTTAATATAAATAACAGAAAGTAAAAGTGGGGTACAGAAGGTTGTGCCTTCTAGTTTCATCCATCTCATGATCATCAAAAGGAATCCACTAACAAGGTTGATCAGGTCTTGTTAACAAACTCATTCCGAATAACATGGAACCGGAGAAATTTCGAATAACACTATGTTACCTCAACGGGGACATGCTGTAACATCCCAAATTTTCAATTTGGAATGTTATACATTAGATCATCATTGCATATCATATTTTATTTTGCATTTTGGTTGATCCTAGAAATTCTACGCAACTCAATGACCCACGGAGAGAGTTGGGGATTTCGTTATTTTCATATTTGAGTTTTCTCAAATTTTGAGAATAGGATCATTTGATTTTATTTATTTTATCATCAATTATTTCTATTACAAAAATATGAGAGAGGGAATAAAATGACTTTCCCAAAATAAAGAAATATTGAGGATTTAATAATAAAATCAAATAAGATTTTATTTTCGGAGTTTTTCGGTGTTTTATTTGAATTTAGGAAAAATGTGCATTTTTCAAAATTGCATTTAGGCCCCAAATAAATGTTCACCTTGTGCGGCTTGATTTTAGAAGCCCGTGAAAATTTATTTCGGAATTTTTGGAGTCCGTTTAGTATTTCTTTTTATTTTTCTTCTGCGTATAAAAAAAACGAACCGACCTACGGGCCGTGTCCGGACTAGGACTCCGGCCCGGCTAGCCTTTATAAGCCGGGGGAGGCCCAGCCCCAGCCGAAACCCTAAGCCGCCCAGCCCCAGCGCCCGCCGCCGCCAGCGCCAGCGCCGCGCCGCCGCCCCGCCGCGCCGCCGGACGCGCCGCCGCCGCACGCCGCCCGAGGTTCGCCGCCTTTTCCGCGCGGTTTTTTTAGTTTTTTCGAAAAACCGTCGGTTTTTCATCGGTTTTTTAGATTCGGTTTTTTTAAATAGATCGGTTTTTCCGGTTTATTTAAATAGCGAGCATTCGTCCGTTCATTCGTTCTAGCGAACTTTCGTCGTTTTTTTCTTTTTCTCGGATTTAATCCGCGATTTTTCTGATTGCGATTCCTGATCCTATTTTTGTTTTAGTATAACTTTTCGCTCGTTTATCGGAATCAGGCGATTCAAGCGCCTGGAGTTTCGTCTCAAAACCCTCTATCCGTTTTTTTAGTTTTTTTTCGAAAAACCGTCGGTTTTTCGTCGGTTTTTTTAGATTCGTTTTTTTAAATAGATCGGTTTTTCGGTTTATTTAAATAGCGAGCGTTCGTCCGTTCGTTCGTTCTAGCGAACGTTCGTCGTTTTTCTTTTTCTCGGATTAATCCGCGATTTTTCTGATCGCGATTCCTGATCCGATTTTCGTTTTAGTATAACTTTTCGCTCGTTTATCGGAATCAGGCGATTCAAGCGCTTGGAGTTTCGTCTCGAAACCCTCTATCCGTTTAACCAACTTAAACAAGTTTTTGCTACTGTAAAAATTGCCCTAGATCCAGATTAGTAGAACGAAGTTGTTTTCTTTCGCCGTTTGACTTTCGTTGCTTCGTTCGATTTGATTCTTTTTGCAAACCGGAGTTCTTAAGTTGAACCTTCTGGTTAGATCTCTTATTTGAGTTTTACCCGTGCATTAGATGAGTACTTATTGTATGCTTGTTTGTTTGTCTGCGATAGAATACCCGGAGTGCGCCGCTTGTTACTTCGAATCTCTAGGTTTCGCGGATCATCAGCAAGGCAAGTAACACTTTGATCATACCTTTTCTACTACCCAGTTTTATTGCATTAGATCAATCCTCACACATTGCATGATTAGGATCTAATTAAATTGTGGGATGGGAAGTAGTTGAGGTAGTACCTATTACCTGTTTATTATCAAACCTTTGGGAGTTACTTCCGCGTTTGCTTATTATGCCATGCTATGCTAGTAGACGTGGATTGGGTGAGTGATATCCATGACAGATGTGAGTTTTGTTAATTAATGGTTTATCTAAGGTGGCAACTTAAACACACATCTGGGTGGATTGAGGCACCTGGGTATTCCAGGACTTGCCTGTTTTCTTTTGGACCGCCACCCAGGCTCAAAGGGATCATGAGACTATTCATACTAGAAACTTCCGTGTGCAGCCACAAGCTATTATGGGCTCTAGCATAGTTGACTAAGTCGTGCGAACTCTTACAGTGGTAGACTAGCAGATGTAGGGGATGTAGGTGGTACGGTCTACCCGATCGTAAGGTGCTAGCGCTTCTGAAAGACTATGTCTCGGTCATCCGTCTTCTCAAACACCTTGTAGTGCGAGAAACCAAACGGAGGCGATCGAGTCTTGTGGGGAAAAGTGTGCAAACCTCTGCAGAGTGTAATAAACTAATCATGGTTAGCCGTGTCCCCGGTTATGGACATCTTGAGTATCTAGTACCTGGATTATCATGTGAATCTCAACATGTTACTCTAAATTAATTTTGTTGGGTTTTGTTTAATGATGATGCTTAATTGGGATTGAGAATGCTGTCAACCATTCTCAATGTTTAACAACTACCATGATAGTTAAATAAATTTATTCCTTTGAAGTAGGGAAAAATTAGCTTTACGCAAAACTGTAACCATAGAGCTTTCCACCAGCCAAATATGCATATAGTATAGCTGTTTCATTCCATTACTCTCTATGTGTTACCTTGCCAGCATATTCCATGTGCTGACCCGTTTCGGGCTGCAACGTTAATGTTGCAGACTTTTCAGACGACGATTAAGGAGTTTTTAGGTCGTGGTTCTATACTCAGTGATGCCGTTGGAGTTGATGGACTCACTTATCTTCCAAGCCTTCCGCTGTTATCGTTATTAGATGGCCTTAAGCCATATTTATTGTAATAAGTTCTCTTTGAGACACTCGATGTAATAAGTGTGTGATTGCTACTCTGTTATAAATCCTCCGAGTACTGTGTGGTGTCAGCATTACTGATCCAGGGATGACACCGGAAACAGAGATCAGACTGTTTGAGGTCTGGTCGCTACACAGCACATCCCTAATAATAAGAATATCATATTTCTTCTTGACAGTAGGAAGAGGAAATTCAAAACCTCCAAATATAATTGATGGAATTTTTCCAATAGAATTGATACTGTGGACTTGAGGTTGTTTCCTCGGAAAGTGTACCGTATGCTCATTACCATTAACATGAAAAGTGACATTGCCTTTAGTGCAATCAATAACAGCCCCTGCAGTATTCAAAAAGGTCTTCCAAGAATAATAGACATACTATCGTCCTCGGGAATATCAAGAATAACAAAGTCCGTTAAAATAGTAACGTTTGCAACTACAACAGGCACATCCTCACAAATACCGACAGGTATAGCAGTTGATTTATCAGCCATTTGCAAAGATATTTCAGTAGGTGTCAACTTATTCAAATCAAGTCTACGATATAAAGAGAGAGGCATAACACTAACACCGGCTCCAAGATCACATAAAGCAGTTTTAACATAGTTTCTTTTAATGGAGCATGGTATAGTTGGTACCGGGATCTCCTAGTTTCTTAGGTATTCCACCTTAAAAGTATAATTAGCAAGCATGGTGGAAATTTCAGCTTCGGTATCTTTCTTTTATTAGTAACAATATCTTTCATACTTAGCATAAGGATTCATTTTGAGCATATCAGTTAATCGCATACGCAAAAAGATAGGTCTAATCATTTCAGCAAAGCGCTCAAAATCCTCATCATCCTTTTTCTTGGATGGTTTGGGAGGAAAAGGCATGGGTTTCTGAACCCAAGGCTCTCTTTCTTTACCATGTTTCCTAGCAACAAAGTCTTTCTTATCATAACGTTGATTCTTTGATTGTGGGTTATCAAGATCAACAGTAGGTTCAATTTCTATATCATTATCATTACTAGGTTGAGCATCATCATGAACATTATCATTAACATTATTACTAGTTTCAGGTTCATTACCAGATTGAGTTTCAGCATCAAAATAGAAATATCATTTGGATTCTCAGGTGTTTCAATAACAGGTTCACTAGAAGCATGCAAAGTCCTATCATTTTTCTTTTTCTTCCTTTTAGAAGGACTAGGTGCATCTATATTATTTCTCTGAGAATCTTGCTCAATTCTCTTAGGGTGCCTTCAGGATACAAAGGTTCCTGAGTCATTTTACCACCTCTAGTCATAACTCTAACAGCATTATCATTATCCTTACTATTCAATTCATTGAGCAAATCATTTTGAGCTTTAAGTACTTGTTCTACTTGAGTGGTAACCATAGAAGCATGTTTACTAATAAGTTTAAGTTCACCTTTGACATTAGCCATATAATCACCCAAGTGTTCAAGCATATTTGAATTGTATTTCAATTGTCTACCAAAATAAGCATTGAAGTCTTCTTGCTTAACCATAAATTTATCAAACTCATCTAAGCATGGGCTAGCAAACTTAGTAAATGGGATTTCAGCTTTATCATATCTATAGAGAGAATTTACCTTTACTACCTGTGTCGGGTTATCAAGACCATGAGTTTCTTCAATAGGTGATGGATCAAGATCATATGTTTCTTCAACAGGCGGTAAATTAAGACCATGTATTTCTTCAATAGGAGGTAAATTCTTAACATCTTCAGCTTTAATACCTTTTTCTTTCATAGATTTCTTTGCCTCTTGCATATCTTCAGGACTGAGAAATAGAATACCCCTCTTCTTCGGAGTTGGTTTAGGAATAGGCTCAGGAATTGGCTCGGAGGTGTCCAATTATTTTCATTTGTCAACATATTATTCAATAGAATTTCAGCTTCATCCGGTGTTCTTTCCCTGAAAACAGAACCAGCACAACTATCCAGGTAATCTCTGGAGGCATCGGTTAGTCCATTATAAAAGATATCAAGTATTTCATTTTTCTTAAGAGGATGATCAGGCAAAGCATTAAGTAATTGGAGAAGCCTCCCCCAAGCTTGTGGGAGACTCTCTTCTTCAATTTGCACAAAATTAATATATATCCCTTAAAGCAGCTTGTTTCTTATGAGCAGGGAAATATTTAGCAGAGAAGTAATAAATCATATCCTGGGGACTACGCACACAACCAGGATCAAGAGAATTAAACCATATCTTAGCATCACCCTTTAATGAGAACGGAAATATTTTAAGGATATAAAAGTAACGAGTTCTCTCATCAGTAGTGAACAGGGTGGCTATATCATTTAATTTAGTAAGATGTGCCACAACAGTTTTCAGATTCATAACCATGAAAAGGATCAGATTCAACCAAAGTAATTATATTAGGATCAACAGAGAATTCATAATCCTTATCAGTAACAAAGATAGGTGAAGTAGCAAAAGCAGGGTCAGGTTTCATTCTAGCATTTAGAGATTGCTTATTCCATTTAGCTAATAACCTCTTGAGTTCGTATCTATCTTTGCAAGCTAAAATAGCTAAAGGAAGCTTCTTTATCAAAAACATAACCCTCTGGAATAACAAGCAAGTCTTCATCATCAATTTCATCAGTATTATATTCAATATTTTCAATCTCTCTAGCCCTAGCAAGTTGTTCATCAAGAAAAAGTACCAAGTGGCACACTAGTATCAAGCATAGAAGTAGTTTCATCATAAGTATCATGTATAGAAGAAGTGGCATCATCAATAACATGCGACATATCAGACGAATAGGCAGAAGGCATAACAAGGTGTCGCAAGCTTACTCAAAACAGAAGGTGAATCAAGTGCAGAGCTAGATGGCAGTTCCTTACCTCCCCTCGTAGTTGAGGGATAAATCTTGGTTCTTGGATCTTTCAAGTTCTTGATAATGATAAGAAGATATAAATCCCAAGTGAATCAAAGAATAGAGCTATGCTCCCCGGCATCGGCGCCAAAAAATAGTCTTGATAACCCACAAGTATAGGGGATCGCAACAGTTTTCGAGGGTAGAGTATTAAACCCAAATTTATTGATTCACCACAAGGGGAGCCAAAGAATACTCTCAAGTATTAGCAGCTGAGTTGTCAATTCAACCACACCTGGAAACTTAGTATGTGCAGCAAAGTATTTAGTAGAAAAGTAATAAGATAGTAGTGGTAACGGTAGCAAAAGGTAACAGTAGCAAAAGTAATGTTTTTGGTATTTTGTAGTGATGATAGTAATAGCAACGGAAAAGTAAATAAGCGAAGAACAATATATGGAAAGCTCGTAGGCAATGGATCGGTGATAATTATGCCGGATGCGGTTCATCATGTAACAGTCATAATAGGGTGACACAGAACTAGCTCCAGTTCATCAATGTAATGTAGGCATGTATTCCGAATATAGTCATACGTGCTTATGGAAAAGAACTTGCATGACATCTTTTGTCCTACCCTCCCGTGGCAGCGGGGTCCTATGGAAACTAAGGGATATTAAGGCCTCCTTTTAATAGAGTACCGACCAAAGCATTAACACATAGTGAATACATGAACTCCTCAAACTACGGTCATCACCGGTAAGTATCCCGATTATTGTCACTTCGGGGTTAACGGATCATAACACATAATAGGTGACTATAGACTTGCAAGATAGGATCAAGAACTCTCATATATTGATGAAAACATAATAGTTCAGATCTGAAATCATGGCACTCGGGCCCTAGTGACAAGCATTAAGCATAGCAAAGTCATAGCAACATCAATCTCAGAACATAGTGGATACTAGGGATCAAACCCTAACAAAAAACTCCATTACATGATAGATCCCATCCAACCCATCACCGTCCAGCAAGCCTACAAAGGAATTACTCATGCACGGCGGTGAGCATCATGAAATTGGTGATGGAGGATGGTTCATGATGACGATGTTGACGGATTCCCCTCTCTGGAGCCCTGAACGGACTCCAGATCAGCCCTCCCGAGAGGTTTTACGGCTTGGCGGCGGCTCCGTATCATAAAACTTGATGAATTCTTCTCTCTGATTTTTCTCCCCGAAAGCAAATATATAGAGTTGGTCTTGAGGTCAGAGGAGCTCCAGGGGGCCCACGAGGTAGGGGGGCGTGCCCTAGGGGGGTAGGCACGCTCCCCACCCTCTTGGATAGGTGGTGGGCCCCTGGCCTTCATATTTTGCCAGGACTTTTTATATTTTCTGAAAAGGTGTTTCGTGAAGTTTCAAGTCATTCCGAGAACTTTTGTTTCTGCACAGAAATAACACCATGGTAATTCTGCTGAAAACAGCGTCAGTCCGGGTTAGTTCCATTCAAATCATGCAAGTTAGAGTCCAAAACAAGGGCAAAAGTGTTTGGAAAAGTAGATACGACGGAGACGTATGAAGCTCCTCCTCCAGCGAGAGGACCAGCAACGGCGGCTATGACCAGCTGCCACGCCGTCGAGCTCGCTTCGAGGACGGTGGCGGGTCATCCCGTCGTCGTGCCCTGGTGAAGCGTGAGAAGGGCTCTGTTTGAGTCTGAGGGGCCGATCCTCGTGAGCTGCCGCATCGTAGGAGCCGCTTTTGCTTGTCCACTCCTTCCCTTTCCCCCTGCATTGTCAGAACGAATATGGGGCCCTGCGAGGACGCGTAATGAACCATGGTGCTTATGTTGCTTTTGTGGTGTGTTTATTTTTTCTAGGTTGTGTTGTGAAATCTATGCCTTATGTGGGTGTAGAGGGGTAAATTAGCTTGACGTATCCGGGGTAGACTTGACATCGTGAGGGCAAGCACCTCTGGGCACCTAGTGGTGCTTCCCCGCTGTTGTCTTGAGAGATATCGCGGAGCTGCAAAAATTCATTAAGAAATCCTTATCCCTTCTTGCACGAGACCCAAGGCATGGGTTGGTCATGGCTAAACGTGCCGTGTTGCAATACCCATGGGGCACGGACTAAAAAAGGGATGCGCTGATCATGAGCTCAAATGAGGAGGCCTCGCGGAGATTAGGGGAGTGCGCACACGTGCACACCTGTCCGGCCCCCTCGCGAGGCGCGCGAGGGAGAGCGTCGGGCGACTGCCGCCCTCCCAGGCCCAAAATGAAGAATCGAGGGAAGAATCGGAAAGACGAGGGGGCAAAACCAAGCCATCGACAAATGCCAGAACTGCAAATTTCATTAAAGGAAAAGGGGCAAGCCAACTACGGAGAGCAAATGAACAGCCGCGTATGGCACCTAGTCTAGTCTTCTCACCAGCGCGGAGCTAAGTGCTGCCACTTGGACGTGGGAGGGAGCCCCCAAGGCCCAAGGGAGGCACTCCGGAGACTCCGGGGCATGTACATCCCCACTCATTATTATGTGAGAGTGTCGCGAGCGGAGACTTTCATAGGCACTGGGCCTTGCTTCATGGGTAGAACTTCCGGAGGTGCTAGATGTTCCAGGCGTTCTGGATGGGGATCCCGTCCTACGTCTACAGGCACGCGGCGCCAGGCCTGGAGATGCGGACGATCCTAAACGGGCCCTCCCACATGGGCGAGAGCTTGTGCAGCCCTTCCCTGGAGGGCACCCTCCTCAGGACGAAATCGCCCTATCGGATTTCGGGTTCCGGCAAAACCCTTGAGGTTCGAACACTGGGGTGTGCATGAAGATCTCTCCCCCTCTAGCTCTCGCCCTCACCACAATCTCAAGTCTTAGTGCGTCGAACTCGCAGAACAAAGGGTCACAAGATTTATACTGGTTCGGGCCACCGATGCGGTGTAATACCCTAATCCAGTATGGTGTGGTGGATTGCCTCGTGGACTGAGGATGAACAGTTACAAGGGGAAGAACGGCCTCCTGAGGAGAGGGTTCCTGTGCTTGGCGAGCTTGTGTTGTGTTTGGTGGTCTGAATGATCCTCTCCCCTTTGCTAAGGTGGTGGCTAGTCCTATTTATAGAGGCCCTAGTCCTATTCCCAAATATTGAGCGGGAAGGGATCCCACAAGGGGCAAGTTTGAAGGGGGACAGCTAGTACAAGTTATCCTGACAAAAGTAGTCTTCGCCTGCCAAAGGCTCTGGTGGTGATGCCGTCTTGGGCTCCACGGTGACCTCCGTCATGCCGTCCTGCTGGTCTTGGTCTTGTTGCACCGATATGGAAACCTTTGCTTGATGCCTCGGGACTCCGCGCCTAAGCTTGCCTCTTGAGCACCAAAGAGGAAACAAGGACACTGCGCGCGCTGGCGCCCGCCTGGCCTTGGTCGTCATGGCTTACGTCACGGGAACCTCACGAGGTCTCCCTTCCCTTGATCTCTCCGCCCCTCGTGAGCCAGCCTGGTGAGGCTGCCCTCGAGGAGGTCCTGCGCCGTTCGCCTGGCGAGGCATGGCCCCTCACGAGGGTCTTGAGTGCTTGCTGATGAAGATGGGCCGCACATGGCCGCTGGGGGAGCCACGTCGTGGGCCTCAGGCAGGCAAGTCTGGGGACCCCCGTTCCCAGAACACCGACAGTAGCCGCCGGGCCCAAGGCGTGATCGGACTTGGCTTCAAGGTGAAGCCAAGGGGCAAGTGCGGAGCGCCGCGGGCCCTAACAGCCTGCGGCTTTGGCTGATGCGTGATGACCAAAGGGAAAAAAAGGCTTAGGTTGTTAGGCAGATGTAAAACCAAGGTTGGGCCTTGCTGGAGGAGTTTTATTCAAACCAAACTATCAAGGGGTTCCCATAACACCCAACTGCGTAAGGAACACAAAATGAAGGAACATAACACCGGTATGAAGGAAACTAGGGCGGCAAGAGTGGAACAAAACAATAGTCATAAGGCCGAGCCTTCCACCCATTACCAAGTGTATTGATGCATTAACTAAAATAGGAGATATTGTGTTATCCCAACATATACATGTTCCAACATGGAACAAACTTCAACTTCACCTGCAACTAACAACGCTATAAGAGGGGCTGAGCAAAAGCGGTAACATAGCCAAACAACGGTTTGCTAGGAAGGAGGGTTAGAGGCTTCACATGGCAATATGGGAGGCATGATATAACAAGTGGTAAGGTAGCACGACATAGCGATAGAATGAACAACTAGCAAGCAAAGATAGAAGTGATTTCGAGGGTATGATCATCTTGCCTGAGATCCCGCAAGGAAGAAGAACGAGTCCATTAAGAAGACAAGCGGACGTAGTGGAACGAATCCTCACAACTCCAGAACGAAACCGAAGCTAACGAGAGAAGCAACCCGGAAAGAAGCAAGCAACATAGTAAACCACCATCACATAAACATGGCATGATGCGCAACCAAGTATGATGCATGTCCGGTTTAATGAGGCATGGCATGGCAAAGTGCACAAACAATACTACAAATTAAGTGGAGCTCAATATACAACAAGTTGCACATTGACGAAACACCACATGACTTATTTAGTTCTCTCTCGGTTATGTAACCAACAATATTAAATCTTGTCAAACATGGCAAGAGGTGAAGCATAATTAAACTACACATTTTAGGCAATTTAAATGAGGCCGGAAACGTCAAACAATGATTCCGGTAAACCCCCACATGCAAATTTAGAGTTGGTATTGTTCTGCCCTATACACAATTTTAGAGTTATTAAACACGCAAGATGAGTGCATGAAGTTAAACTAGGCATTTTTCTACCCCATTTACATATATAATTTATTTAAAACCGAGCTATGGTTAATTAGTTATGAATTAAATCATTTTAACATGGCATATGAGCAAAATTTAATCAAACAACATTTTTAACATGGATGAAAGTTGCATAATATGATCCTACACAAAATTCTAAGCATTTTACATATAGAGATCATTTTAATCCGGTGCACGGTTCATGAGTTATTAAATGCATGAAGCTTAGGGGGTTTTCTGCAACTCTAAAATTCTCTGGATAAATGCAAAATTTGCCAAACTAGGAAAAAACACCAATGGGCCAAATCTGGTGGGCACTAGGGCGCTCACCATGGGCCACATGGGCCGGTTGGCAGAGGTGAACTGGGCTGCAGCTGGGGAGGAGCAGAGGAGGCCACGACGCTGCAGGGGCGTCCTCCGGTGATCCGGTGATGGTCCGGTGGCGAAGACGGCGGGGACCTGCCGGATCTGGGTGGACCTGGCCAGGGCGGCTCCATTTCCGGCGAGGGGAGGCCGGATCGGGCGGGGCCGGTGAGGGTTGAGTGCCATGGCGGCGGCGGGCCTGCTGGGAAGAAACTGAGGGGGGTTAGGGAGAGAGAGGAGGAAAAGGAGAGATGGCGCAGCGGCGGATCTGTCTGGGGTTGGGGCTCTCCTTGCGGAGGTGCTCGTCGGCGGCGTAGTGACAAGGGACGACCGAGACGACGCCGGTGGAGTCCAACGGTGGGGATCGGGGTCGCCAGCGGGAGGTTGCGTGGAGCAGCGGGGCTCGTGTGCACGTGGGCTCGCAGCGAGTGGCCTCGGGCCCAGATCGCCCGTGGCGGGTCTGCGATGGGCTTCACGGGCCCTGCGGGAGGTGGAGGCAGGGGGCGCATGGCAAGCAGTGGTTGGGCGAGGGCGGCGCCGCGGTTGCGGCTGGCCACTAAGAGCTTGCCAACGTGGTGCGAGGGGCTGGGGCTCGCCGGAAAACGAGGAGGTAGCGGCTGGAAGGTGTCTGGTAGCACGATTTCGAGGAGGATGCGGCGGCTGGAGGTCAGCGGCGGCTAGGGCTAGGTTAGGGATGCCCAAAATGGCAGGGAGTTGTTTAAATAGAGTAGGGATCTAGGGTTAGGGGGGTTCATCCATTTTTGGTAGGTAGGTGGGCTAGATGAAGTATGTAGAGGTGGTTGGGCTGAGATGAGAGGGAAGGAGTGCAGCCCAGCAACTGTTTTCGAAGACCAAAAACGTCCGACGTTCGGCCAGCTATAATGCTGCTATATGTTTAACAGTTGGGCTATCAAACGAACTCCGAATGCGATGAAACTTGGCAGGCGGCCTACTGCCAACATAACAACACCGCATGCCAACTTTCAACCCATTCCAAGAACATTTTACGGCCACTTATAAAATAATATTTCGGACATGCCACGGGCGCATGCAAGTGTGTCTGGGTTCAGAACGGACGACGGAGAGAACGGGGGGAAACCGGACGGGTGCAAGTTTTGAAAACATGATGATGTAATGCACATGATGACATAGCAAGATGCAACACGCAAGCAAATGACATGGCAATGACGGCGAATAACTGGAAGACACCTGGCGCATCGGACTCGGGGCATTACACCTGGCAGGTGAGCCTAGCAAGGATGGGGTTACCCCCGGAAGCAAGCCTTCGGGTCATCCCGGCAGGCCTGCTGGGGCTTACGGAGGCAGAACCACTCCACCGCAACTCCTCATCACGACGCACCTCCTCGATCAGTGTGGTGTCAAGCTCCAAAGTGACTAAGTGGCTGCCATTTGCCACATGGCAGCCACCTCCTACAGAAAATACCTCCAAGCGACACCCGTCCTGAGACGTGTCAAGCAAGCAGGCGCAAAGCTGGCAAAATAGCCTGGTAGGGCCTGCTGGGCGAGCTGTGATGTGACATTGAGTGGCGCATTTTATGCGCTCAATCAGCCTGCGGAGACAGGTACGATAGTACTGTTTACTATCTAATCAGTGCATAATGGCTGATTTGCCACTATGGTGACCCTTTGATCTATAAAAGGAGGCCCAAGGCAACTGTAGTAGGGGTTGGCTAATCCACACCCTCATGCACTCATATGTGCCTAGCCATTCTTGCCCCGAAGAAACTCTACCGGGCAAGCGTGTTGCGCTCACTACCATTTTTCCACCATCAATCCACCAAAGCAGGAGTAGGGTTTTACGCCTCACGGTGGCCCAAACCTGGGTAAAGACTGCCTGCGTGATCTTTGTCGTGCTGTTCTACGCTCTTTCACTCTTTGTGCAATGTGCCATCCCCCCCGCCGAACCAGAAATGGGATCTTGGTCCCATAGGTGGCCGTGGTTTCCCAAGACAACATCACATCAAGATTATGCCGCAGATCCAAATCTTTCCAATATTCCAAGTCCCACAAAGTGGACCTGCGGGTAAACAATAATATCTCTTCTGCCCTGCCATGCTTCCTTTTCCTGCTACCATTATTAGGATCATTTCATGGGGTAATATGCCTGACCTTCTCTAATTCCACTTGCACCTCATCGCCGGTGTGCCTCTTTGGCACATCACAGTTTTCATGCTTTACATTGAGCACATGTATTCGGTATTTTGTAGGACACAGCTTGTCCTTGGCAAGGAAATGGTGGTGTCCAATGTAATAGATCTTGCTAAGTATTGCGTATGACAGTGGATTCCTGTCACAGCGAACACATGCATTGTAACCATGTGTCTTTCGCCCTGACATAGTGCCCAAAGTCGGATAAGCATGGATGCACCAAATTATAACAGCACGCAGAAAGAAATCAGCTGGTGGGCTGCTATATAGGTCTCGAGTGAGAACACCCCTCCATAGCTATTGAAGTTCCTCCACAAGAGGCTCCATGAATAAATCAAAATCCTTTCTAGGAGTTTTTCGACCTGGGATGAGCAAGGCCATCATGTAGTTTGATTCTTTGGTGCAGACATTTGGTGGTATGTTGTAAGGGATAACAAGCACTTGTCGCATGCTATATGTGGCGCTCTGGTGGCCAAATGGGTTAAATCCATCTATAGCTAAGCCAACTCTAATGTTTCTTGGGTCAGCAGCAAACTTTTTGTGTTTTTGATTGAAGCTTTTCCAGTCACTACCATGAGATGGATGGCTCATTACATTCTAATCTCTATACTCCTGGTTCCTAGAATGCAACAGTACATCCTCTCTTGTTTTAACATCATGAAGCAACCTCTGCAATATTGGTATAATTAGGAAATGTATCAGAACATTATGAGGAGTCCTCTTCACAGCATCGCCATCTTTCCAACTTGATGATTTGCATTTTGGGAGTTCACTTAAGTTCGCATAATCCTTCCGGAACAGAACACAATTATTCTTACAAACATGGATCATATCATATCCAATTCCGACCGCACAAAGGAAATTCTTCATTTTACTGTAGGTGTGTGGCAGCTCAGATGCATCTAGGAAAGATTTGCGGAAAGCATCCAATATCGCATCAAATGATTTGTTGGTCATCCACTCAGATGACTTCACATGAAGAAAGGTGACCATAGCTAAGAATACTGACAACTTATTCCCTGGGGTGACAGCCACGTTGCATTGTTCCAGCATGCGGGCCCACCATTTTTCTTCTGCAGGTGAAAGTTCACGAAATGCATGAGCATTTCGTAGCATTGTTTCAATGTTGGTAAAAATCACTAGCTCCGCCACCACCACCTCCTCCTCTTCCACCTGAGCATCAGGAAGATCAAGATGGTGATCCGGTGCTTCCACACAGTCAGTAACCGCCGGTGCAACAAACCATGGGTCTGTTGCCCAGACTGTGCACAGGCACAAGATCAAGATTGAAGCACTATCTTAAGTCAGAGATTGAAGAACCAAGAGATTTCACGAACCAACATGCAGTCCGGAAGGACCAAGATCGAGCCAGAAGAGCAAGATATCGACAAGAGAAGGGCCTCCCTTGTCGGGCAAGTGAGCCCGGCAAGGGGCGAGGCCACCGCAAGGAGCACGTGATCGAGGCACCCCGGCAAGGTCTGCCGAGGTAGAACCACCCCACCAACCACTCAAGCATGAACCGTGTCGTCTATCAGTGCGGTGTCAAACCGCAAGATAGTTAAGCGGTAGCCGTTGACCACATGGCAGCCATTTCCTGCAGAAGAAGCCTATAGATGACACCCGTCCCACGATGTGTCAAGAGAACAGGTGTGGAGCTGGCAAGATAACCCGGCAGGCCTCGCCGGGCGACCAGTGAAGTGGCACCAAGCGGCACATTTAATGCACCCGATCAGCCCGTAGAGTCAGGTATGATAGCTCTGTTCGCTATTATATCAGTGGATAATGACCACTTTGCCACTGTGGTGACCCCTTTATTCTATAAAAGGAGGCTGATGGCACTCGGAGGAGGGTTAGAAGGTTGGAAAGTTGACATACCCAAGCCACCATACGTGCATAGTCGCTGCGGCCCTGAGGCAAAACTTGCCGGGAAAGTGTACTACGCACCACCACGTTTATTCCACCATCAATCTACTAAAGTAGGAGTAGGGTCTTATGCCTCACGGCGGTCCAAACCTGGGTAAATCGCTTGTGTGCTTTCTGTCGCGCTGTTGTACGCTGGTGTGCTCTTTGTGCAACGCGTCGTCCCCCTGACGAACCAACAAGCGGCCACCCGGTCCCATTGGTGGCCGTGGATATCCCGCTATATCTTTGGCGCACCAGGTAGGGGGAGTGCTTGCGCGAACCTGAAAGTGTACACATCGCATCGTCTTCATCGCCATCTTCATCCTCGATAGTGCCATCGACGATGGCGCCCAAGAAGAAATCTGGAACCTCAGCCCATCCATCCACCTCGAAAGCCGCGGGGGATACGGAGTCGCGCGAGGATGTAGACGCTGCTGGGGGTGTGGTTGGAGCAGGTGGCGCCATTACCACCTCCCACGCGGCCGACATGGGGGTGGAGGTACTAGAGGAGAACAACATCAACAACGTCTCGACGGTCAGAATCTACAAGGCGCGGGTGAGGAGGTCACTACATCCGCGCCCCCTCCCCTCGCCAACGAGCCCAGTCCCAGCAACGGGCTCGGTCCGGCGCGGGCCATCGCCCACCGGTCGCCCCCACCACGGCAGCGACCGCGGCACATACGCCTCCTCCTGGACGAGCCAACTAGGCCGCTGCGCTCAATGGAGCCACTAATCTTCGAGGACCATCGTCGCGCGACCCCGCTGCCCCAGTGGTCGCCCCACAGAAGCATGGCAAGGCCGCTGCGCTCAATGGAGCCACTAATCTTCGAGGACCATCGTCGCGCGACCCCGCTGCCCCAGTGGTCGCCCCACAGCAGCATGGCATGGCGCTAGTACCATCTGGAGCCAGGCGATGGTGCGGTCGACGTCATCGACATCCATGCCAAGCACAACGACGGAGGCCATGGCGCGAGCTCAGCTACTGTTGAGGTTCCTGCCAGCAGCCGAGCAGATGGATGAATGGCGTGCCACCATCCAAAGTCTGCTTTGTTTCGCCGAAGCTGGGGGTTCATGATGAGCTTGCCCACTGCAACCTCCCCAAGAAACAGCCACCGCCCGCGCCGCTAGCTGTACGAAGGGGGCCATCACCATGGTTCAGTCCCCACCACAGCAGCCGGCGAAGGCACAACAGAATAAAGACCCCGACGACGTCTCGATGGCCTCTTCTGGCACTCGAGCACGTCCAGACCAACGTCGAACCCCGGAAGACAGGCAGTGGGGAGACGCGCGCGTCGTCGCCGAATGGCGCCACAACAACCCCCAACAAACCGACGGGTGCGACGGCCTCAATGTCGTCATGCCTGCGCTCAGTGTTGGCGGGTTCCTACCTTTCGAGGTCATTTGCCCTGCCTTTATACAAGAGCTGTGGCAAGTCCGTTGGCCTTCCTTTCGCCCGTTCAAGCCAAAGATACCTGAGAAGTACGATGGGAGGCTGAACCCGCCATACTTTCTAAGGATCTACACCATCGCCGTTCAGGCTGCCGGGGGAAGAGATTAGAAGGTATTGGCCAACTACTTCCCACTGGTCCTCAAGTCCAATGTGAGGTCTTGGCTGATGCACCTGCCGAAGAACTCCATTTCGTCTGGGCAGACCTGTGCCACGAGTTCATCGGTGCCTTCACCGGCGGCCACCGAGTGCCCGGCAGGCCCAGCAACCTGTAGCTTCTCCAGCAGAACGAATGAGAAACCATCCACAAGTATTTACATATATTTAGTAAAGTTCATAGAAATATTCCAAATATCCATCCGGCAGTCGTTATAGCAGCTTTTCCAGTCCAATGTACACAACTGCCGCATTCGTTCCAAAATGAACGTGCGGTTGCCCAAGACTGTGAAAGAACTATATACGCTAGTGGACAAATGTGCCCGGAGGGAAGAATGAAGGAAGTTGCCCGGAGAGGAGGATTGCATTAATGTTGATTTAGAGGATGAAGATGAATCAACCAGTCAGAGGAAGGGCAAGAAGCACAGTAAGAAGCCAAGAGATAAGGCAGTGATGACTGTAGAAGGTTTGGGCACACCTAGTACCGGCAAGAAGGCCAAGGCTGAGGCCCCCGAGAAGGAAGCTACTGCGTGCACTACCTTTCGGGAAGCCGCTGTCGCGGAAAAAGTTGGGAAAGGTAATGGGACGTACTACAAGATCCATTGGACCAAAGGCCATGATCTTCAGGAGTGTTATCAGGTTGAGCAGCTTGTCAAGAAACAGAGGGTAGAGTATGATAAGCGTGATAAGGAAAAAGGTCAGAATGCTTCTGGCGGTAAGGGCCGAGGCGGTGAAGCAAATCACCCCAGCAAACCCTTTTGGAACCAAGGAAAACCCGCCAGGGGCCAAGAGAAGGAAACTGTGATGATGCCAGTGATGGAGGGGATGAGGAGGAAACTAGTGAGCAGGAATTTCAGAAGGCCACTAACGCCCTATGCATTGATGAGGGTGCATCTTTGCACTCCTCTCATCGCCAACTCAAGCGATGGGCACGGAGGTCAATGATGTGGAACCAGCACCAGAGGCCCAGAAACCGCTCAAATGGTCCCGCACACCCATCATCTTTGACGAAGAGGATCACCCTGATCGCACCATGTGGAGGGGTGTTTGCCATTGTTGGTCTCCCCAACAATTCGCAACCTCAAGGTCACAAAGATGCTAGTGGACGGCGGGGCCAGTTGAATCTGATTTCCCTAGTAGTTATCAGCAAGCTTCAGATAGGAGAGGAAGAGCTAGAGGCCCGACATGTTTCAAGGAGTTAATCCCGGCAGGAGTCATCCTAAGGGGAAGATTATGTTGTCGGTGACGTTTGGGGGAGAGCTGAACTATCAGACTGAGAAGATTGTGTTTGATGTGGTTGATCTCCCCCTTCGTACAATGGGATTCTTGGACGACCAGCCCTGGCCAAGTTCATGGTAGCATCCCACTATGCTTATAACACCCTGAAAATGCATGGGCCATTGGGAGTCCTCACTATCCCGTCAGATGAGAAGGATGCAATTATCTGTGTGGACAAGATGTATCGGGATGCAGTCGCAGCAGAGGCGGTGGCAGCAGCAGTTCCCGCCAAGGAAAGCAAAGGAAAGAAGAGGGATTGTAGGACCTCCGGTAAGGAGTTCGGGAAGCGTGCCCCCTCCGAGTGCACGACACCCATTGACGACGTGCCAGAGTGTTCCAACAGCAAGAGATCCAAGGTTACTGCACCCCAAGTGAAGAAGGTCCCGGCAAGGCTGGCTGGCGTTGATAGCACTTTCACTATCAGCGCCCCCCCTCGATGACAAATAGGAAAGCACGCTCGTTGCTTTCCTGCGAGCGAATATCGATGTGTTTGGTTGGCCACCATCTGATATCCCCGGTGTTCCCAGGGAGTTAATCGAGCACCACCTTGCTATCTGCCCACATGCCCGACAGGTCAAGCAGAAAGTACGAAAGGATGCCTTGGAGAGGCAGCAGTTCATTGCCGAAGAGATCAAGAAATTGGAGCAGCTGGTTTGGTCAGAGGAGTACTACATCCTACATGGTTAGCAAATCTAGTAGTGGTCTGACACGATATGAAATGCATGACATGCAAACAAATGACAAGGCAACAATAGCGAATAACATGAAGACACCTGGCGCAACGGTCTCGGGGTGTTACACGGTGCTCCTGTCATCAGCCGCCAGCGTGGCCACCGCTTGTGCGGTCACGCCCGTATTCGGATATGCTACTATTGCGTTGCAAGAGGCGACTTGAGAGAGGACGGAAACATCGAGCTTCATCCCCGAAAAAAAGCTCTCCCGTAGAGCATTCACCCTCCCGGTCATGGTAGATGTGGTGCCAGGTAGGAGGATGCCCTTTGGTGTGGAGTTTAGCTGGGCATTACCGTTTTAAGTAGCGCATTCCGGTGAGGCCAAGGGTGCATCATTAAGTTGCCGGAGTTGGTTCCTCGGGCACCGAGCCTGCTTAATGACAACATACGAACGGACGACATGAATGCGGGCAGCTGGCGCCGGCTGGGAATGCACACGCATGACGGCGCGAGGGACGAGGGTTTTTGGTGTGCCAGGGTAGTCAGCCGCGGTCAAGGCAATGTTGGAGATGCCCTTTGCTCACATGCAATCCCCACATGTCATTGAAAAAGCAAGATGACCCGGCATGGTCTCAGGTCCTGGGGATGGAGTTGGCCACGCTAGAACACTCCGCAGACCCGTCGCAGCGCGTACTTTGGCGCCCTGTGCATCCTCGATGAGCCAGGTGTTGATCTGCTGGCCGTGCCATAGCGGTAGCGCCACCCTAGGCACCCTGAAGCCGAGCGTGTCCAGCAATGATGAGCGTGTCTCTCACCATGATTGTCGTATCATCCAGAGGCGGTGCGGGAGCTGCGCCTCGTTGCTGGTCCCCATGACCCACATGAACGGTTGTCGATGGCGAGGAGGTCATGGGCCAAGTCCTCCATTGGACTAGTCTGTGCCACGTCATCCCGACAGGTGTGCCCCAAATATCGGTTTCCCTGTTTTCCTTGCCAAATTCGAGCGTTAGTGCTCCGTGTTACGCATTAGGCGCAGAACATGTGCTTTTTGTTCCCTGGTTCAAATGTGGTACAGTACCAAGATGTTACCCTAGCCCCAAGTGTGGTGGTTTTGGGTATAGTACCACCCTTTTACTTTTCCACTCGTGAAGCCTAACACTTGATTAAGTAGCCGGATGGTGTGCTAATTTAGGTGTCCGACTGTTTGAAGGAATAATTGAGGTGTGCCCGGTCCGTGCCCGCATTTAGGGGTCCAACTTACCATGTTCCGGCAGTAGTAACTATACTTAGTCCCTGCGTACTCCCTCTGTTTTATTTACTCCGCATTTTAGCTTTGCTCAAAGTCAAACTTTGTAAATTTTGACAAAGTTTATAGACAGAAATGATAACATATACAATAACAAATAAATACCATTAGATTTATTATTGAATATACTTTCACATCATATATATTTGCTATTGTAAATGTTCATATTTTTCTATAAATTTGGTCAAATTTTATGAAGTTTGACTTCAGTCAAACCTAATATGCAGAGTAAATAAAAATGGAGGGAGTATCTTACTCCGTGACCAAGACGGAAGGGAAAACGAGACAACTTAATGTTTATTTGAGTCGTTCAAGTATAATCAAGTGTTGTTGCTTATTTCTCATTCCTCTCCAACCCTCTTCTCCATCGAGCATGCTGCCCTCCGGTTCAAGTCCATCCTCCTGCATGCCTCATTTGAACATTCCAGCGAATGTCATTCGCATGTGGGCCTAGACCATGCTCGTATTTCCAATGTTGTAATTTGTTTGACATGCATACAGACAAAGGGTTCATTTAAAGTTTCGCTTTGCCTCCACTAGGTGCCACTTCCCATCTTAGTTTTGACATCCCATTTCGGTTCATGCCCTGACACATCTTGATGAGATTGATTGATGTTGAGATATCAAGTGCGTGTTGTGCAAGGAGATAAAGGTTTGGTGTGTTTCTCTCACACCCTGCATTTTGTAACATTTCATTTGAATTAATAAAGCATTAAAATTTAGATCAACAAAAACTTCTGCATTATTTGGCTTTTATTTTGGAGTTGGATTTATCTGTGTGGTTTTTCAAGTGCTCTTTAAAGTCAACTACTCCACCTTCTGTACTTCATCTCCTTGCCCCAAACTTCTGCCCAATGATCATGCCATGTGTATAGTGCAATATAGTGTTTTCCTACAAAAATAATTTGGCCAAATAGTATTTTCAAAAATTAGTTTTCCAAAAACCCCTGAATTGAGGTTTGCACTACAAGTACTTGATTTGGGGTATGAAAAATATTTCAAAAAGTATATTTGAAACCTATTAGATAAAGGATTCCCATAAACCACAAAGATATAATTTTAAAAGTTACTTTCCCATTTTATTTAAAAGCTTTTTCTTAAGGCCAGAAATGGTCTTTAATAGGGAAAAATTATTTTATTTTTTAAAAAAATATTTGAGAAAAATCAGGGAAACTCAGTGGACATATATTTTCCATATATAAGAGTTTCAACACATGGTCATGTTCAAAATATTGGACAAAACCCCAAAACCATTTCTGCCCATTTCAAGGATTTGAAATATTTCTACAGGAAATATTTTCATAAAAATCCAAGGAAAATCCAGCAAGTCACAAATGCATATTGTGATCACCTTGCAAAGCCTCATATCAATCAAGGTCATTTTGGCTCACCAAAATGCCCAAAACCCTCTCTGACCAGAATCAAATTGAACAAGTTTGTACTACCAACTTTCTCTCCTTGACCCACTTTTGTGAGCATGTTCACATGACCAAATGAGGCCACTACACCAAGTGGTGCATCAAGGGAAGTGATTTGCTCAACTAGATCTACACAAGTCCATTTCTGCTAATTTCTAGGGTTTACAAAAGTTGCATTGGCAACTTTGCCCAAATAAGCTCCAAATTGGTGGAAGGCCCTAATTATATGTGTCATTTCACCCTGTGGAGTCTCATGGCAATTGGAAATATTTTTCTTACCAAAACCATTATCAAACACCTTCTGCCACTTTTCAAAAATCACCATTTTGACCACTAAAACTATTCTCCTTGAGCTCAACTTTTTACCACAGCTCCTCCTAGTCCTCTCCTACCTCCAGTAACTCTTCCCTGGCCTCAGCTCAATGATTGAGGGGTAAAATGCCCCCATTTACCTCCCTGGACAGCCCCTCTCTCCCTCTTCTTCTACCTCTCTCCTCTCCTACTGGCCACCCAGGGCATCCAAGGCCATCTCCTACTTCTTTACTCCTCCCTAGAGCTACCAGACATGCTTGGCCGTGCCCACTTTACCAAAAAATGGCATGCCGGCCATTTGCACGCTCTGGAGCGCGCTACAGTGCGCTCCCGCACTGTAGCCGCCCCCTTCCAACCGCCTCCGGCCACCTCGGGCCTCCCCAGCGCGCCCGACGATGCGCCTCGACGTCTGCGACACGCCACGCCTCTGTCCCCCTCCTCCTTCTCCCTCCTCTCACCCCAGCCCGCACGCGCGCCGGCCGCCCGAGCGCACCAGTGAGCGCGCTCACACGCGCGGTGCCCTGGCCCCCTGCTTTCCCTCTCTTCTCTCCCCTCACCCTAGACCAACCCCACAAACGCCTCAGACACGCCCCGACGAGCCCCCGTGACCCGCTTCGACCGCAACAGGCTCGCCGGCGCACGGGTCCTCGGTGGACCGTCGCCCGCCTATTTAAGGGCCTCCCCGAGCCCTCCTCTCCTCACCACTCTCTCTCTCACTCCCCTAATCATCCCCCTGCACCCCAGTTCCTTTCCAGAGCCTCCCGAGCTCGAGATCGAGCTCGAGCTCCGCCGCTTCGGCTCGCCGGAGTTCGCGAGGTACAGGCCGTCCCCGGCCCCCTTTCCTCTCGATCTGGAACCCCTGCAGCTCTCTGATCCTTTCCCCCTTGTTTCCCCTCTCTGTAGCTGCCGGAAACGGCCGGAACCGCCGCCGCCGAAGCCCCTCCGCCGCGTGACCTCGTCGCCGGCGAACCAGGCCACCCGGCGACGGTTCCACCTCCACCCGAACGGCGACGCCACGCTGAGTCCGTCCCTGCCCTTGTCCAAGCTCGCCGTGCCCTGCATCGTCGCCGGTAAGCCTCGCCGCCGTCGGACAAGGGTTTACGACGACCCTGACAAGGGCCCTCGCCCGTCAGCCTCTCTGTCCTCTCCCTCTCCCGCGCCCTCTCTCACTGACGCCGGGCCCCGCCTGTCAGGTTTAAAAATCCGGCGCGCGCGCGCGTTGGCTCGGCTGGGCCGCGTCGCTGGCTGGGCCGCTGCCCTGCGGCGTTCTGGCCCAGCAGGCATAGTGCCCCTTCCCCTTTTTCTTTTCTGTCAAACCTGTAAAAAATTCCACAGGATTAAATATTCACCCAAATGCAATAATTCCAACTCCTAAATCCTTGTTAATAATCCCACCTATTTATTGGTGCAGTTTTCATTCATATCAAATCAACTTTTCTTCACTGTTCGAATTTAAATTTGAATTTGAGCATTTATGCCTGTCATTTAAAATTCCTAGCACTATTTCCACGACTCCAAATCCAAAACTAGAAAATTTTCCCCTTCTTAGTTTTCACCCTAGTATTTAACAAAAATGAGTTGACATTTTTCTGAGCACTTTGGTTTTTCTGTTTTATTATTGCCTTATTTTTCTCGTTATTATTTTGCGACGATAGATTGCGTTGCTGACGAAGGAGTTGGACCAGAAGACTTTGAAGACCCAGAAGACTTTGTTGAGCCAGGCAAGCAGCCCTTTGACCATGTCTATGAAACCCTTTTTATGCATGACATATAGCACCATATTGTTGTTGCAACGGAATCATGATGAGGTGGAACCACTTTGATGGTTTGCCTCCGTTACTTCCTCGTTGATACTTGCATTGTGCATGACCCTACCTCCTTATGAGGGTTATGCCGGTGGGAGTAGATAGGATGCTAAAGTAGTTGCTACGCAAAAAGGGACGGGAATATGCATGGTGATGGAGACAAAGTATTTTCAAAGGACTTTTCGAAAACCCCGTCGGGTGCCACTTATGCCCGAGGGAGATAATGAGATGGGTAACCACTTGATGACGAAGTGGTGTACCGAGGCAATGTGTGTGTGTTTTCAAAAACGGATTAGATTTAAGATTTGTCGACCGTTCCCAACCTTACATGCGCAACCACTCTACCCTTATATGGGAAAGGGCATTATTGACCTAGGCCGATACTAGCTTGGAGCTCGCATTACTAGTGATGGGGGAGAGTTGGTGCTCTCTCTCGGGACGGGGTCGTGCCAGGTAGGGCGGCCATGACTGTTTTCACAGGGCACCGGACACACCGTTGGTACCCCGTGCCAGTTGGTATTGATGAATATGGGAGCGAGGCTCACAATTTTAAGTTGTGAAATGTTGGGCACGGGGGTTACTACCAATCGAGTGGACTCCTGTTAGTGTCGTCTAGGAAAAGATAGTGATCGGGTGCTTACCCCGGGTACTTGAGGTACCACGGGTCATGGATGACACGGAAGTTCCCCGGATCTTGTGGGTAAAGTGTGCAACCTCTGCAGAGTGTAAAACTATTCGAATAGCCGTGTCCACGGTCAAGGACAGTTGGGCGGTGCTGCTTAAACTACGTCCAGAATTTTACAAAGCACGTGTGTGTGTGGGTGTGTTGATGAAGCTAAATGGGTTAAGTCAGATGACTTGACACGATGATCAAGTTGGATTGGTGTCCAACTCTGATAACTGTTACTTGTTCATACGGATGTCTGTACTCTCATGATGCATACTTTACATGTTGATAGATCATGTCATTGCACTCAAAACTAGCTTTTTGCAAACTACCTACTTAGTGTTATATCATTGCATCATTGTGCCCTGTTCCAATCGTGGGTTGCTTGCGAGTACATTCAAAGTACTCATTGGCTTGCCACTGGTTATTTAATTGGCCAGGCATGGAAGAACAGGAGTTCGAAGAAG
>NC_053024.1:297974427-297985050 GCF_003073215.2 Triticum urartu | reverse complement strand
CTTATTTTTCTCGTTATTATTTTGCGACAATAGATTGCGTTGCTGACGAAGGAGTTGGACCAGAAGACTTTGAAGACCCAGAAGACCTTGTTGAGCCAGGCAAGCAGCCCTTTGACCATGACTATGAAACCCTTTTTATGTATTTCATATAGCACTTTATTATTGTTGCATCGGAATCATGATGAGAGGGTAGCCACTCTGGTGGGTTGCCTTCATTTCCTCCTTGTTGATACTTGCATTGTGCATGACCCTACCTCCTTATGAGGGCTATGCCGATGGGAATAGTTAGGATGCTAAGTAGTGCTTCGCAAAAGGGATGGGAATATGCATGGTGATGGAGGCAAAGTATTTTGAAAGGACTTTTCGAAAACCCCGTCGAGTGCCACTTATGCCCGAGGGAGACAATGAGTTGGGTAGCCACTTGATGACGAAGTGGAGTACCGAGGCAAGTGTGTGTGTTGTTTTCAAAAACGGATTGGTTTAAGTTGCGACCGTTATTCCAACTTTACCTGCGCAACCACTCTACCCTTATATGGGAAAGGGCATTATTGATTACCTAGGCCGATACTAGCTTGGAGCCCGCATTACTAGTGACGGGAGAGAGTTGGTTCTCTCTCTTGGGACGGGGTCGTGCCAGGTAGGGCGGCCAAGAACATTTTTATGGGGCACCGGACACACCGTTGGTACCCCGTGCCAGTGGTATGTGAAGAATATAGGAGCGAGGCTCCACAATTTTAAGTTGTGAAATATTGGGCACGGGGGTTACTACCAATCGAGTGGACTCCATGTTAGTGTCGTCTAGGAAAAGATAGTGATCGGGTGCTTACCCCGGGTACTTGAGGTACCGCGGGTCGTGGATGACACGGAAGTTCCCCGGATCTTGTGGGTAAAGTGTGCAACCTCTGCAGAGTGTAAAACTATTAGAATAGCCGTGTCCACGATCAAGGACAGTTGGGTAACCGCTCTTGGGCTACGTCCACTTGTTTACAAACCAGTGTGTGTGGGAAGAACTACTTGGGTCAAGTCAAAGGACTTGACATGATCGAGTTGGGTTGGTGCCCACTCTTTTATGTTGATACCACTACTTGGGTCAAGTCAGAGGACTTGACATGATTGAGTTGGGTTGGTGCCCACTCTATTTATGCTGATATCTGTAACATGTCCTTATGGTTACTTGAATTCTCCTGACGCATGTCTTACAAGTGGTTGAACATGTCATTGCACTCAAAAACTAGCTTTCCGCAAAAATTTACCTATATCATGCATTGTTGTACCTTGAACCAAAACATGGGTTGCTTGCGAGTACATTCAAAGTACTGATTGGCTTGCCACTGGTTATTTAATTGGCCAGGCATGGAAGATCAGGAGTTCGAAGAAGAGTTCTTTGAAGACGAACATGCGAACTAGGACGTTTCCCAGTCAGAATGCCTGTAGGGTTAAGGCAGATGGCATGGGTTCTACTTATCGACGAAGATTTCCGCTGCTTATTTTTCATCTGATGTTCAGCCCTTAAGGCTTTATCTATGTAAGACTTTACCATAATGGTCATAAATTGTCTAAGACGATATGTATGGTTGTAAGACTCTTGTTATTCAGCTTCTGTGTGTTCAGTGAGCATTGATCTCTGGGATCACTGTACACGTGCATTCGGTGATCACGACTTATGAGTCGGGGTCCCCACAGAGCTGGTATCAGAGCCATCCTGACTATAGGAAGCCTTAGTTAGCATGGGCGTTATTTAGCTTGAGACTATCTAAAGTTCTCTTCTTTCCTAAAGCTTACCCAACCCAAGATATATTTCCCTTATTGACCCCTCCCATTCAACCTTTGTAGATGGCTGCCCTACCTGAAGACTTCCTGACCACAGGATTTCCCGTGCTTCTCGAGGATAGCCTCAAGAAGTGCCAGTACCACCGAGCCCCCATTTTCACCTACCATGAGCATTGGATCAATGACACCGAGATGGAGTATCATGTGGAAGTGATCGTGAAGGCCAATGACTCCCCAACAAGCTGGTTCTTTGAGGGACCCCAGATGGCAACACTAGTCCTTGCCGTCGAGACGGCAACCCTCAAGGCACTCACCCGCCTCCGAGACCTTCTTCCAGAGATGGCAGACGAGTTGGCAACCCGTTTCTTGCCTTATCGGAAGGAAGGTGAGGATGAGAGCAGTGCACCAGCTCCACCATTAGAAGAAGGACTTCCACTCCGATTCCAGACCTACTTCAGCCTTTGTGCCGATAGTTTGGCACAACGCTTGGCCTCTGAATCAATGAAACTCCGAAAGGAACTTCATGAGACCAAGGCACTTCTTCTTCAAGCACAAGGGAAGAAGGATAGGATCAAGAAGGAAGGTGCTCCCCCTGGACAACCCGCAATCGCATACAGAGGCGGAAGACCCCCAAAGGATGGAGAACCACCACAGCAACACCACATGAGCGCAAAGGAATACCGCAAGCTCTTCGCACCACCGGCAAACAACGCCGTGTTGAGCTCCTCCACTCCCCCACCCCTTCAAGTGAAGAGGAAAGTCAGGCCGCCGATGATGAGGAGGAAGACCCAGAAGAGCCAGACTACGCGACCGAGCATTCCACCACTTAGGCATCATTCGCAACCCGGATATGCCCGTTAGTAACCCCTATGGTAGGATAGGTCGTGTACCCCTATGCGAAGTCGAGTCCTTGTAATGGTTCATATGAAACCATGTAGTAGGGTAATTGCTTTTGATGTGTTTGATGGACGTCGTACTTTCCTTCGGGAACTTGTAAGTGGCTACATCACCCATTTGAATTTTAATGAATGTGTTTGGCCTTTTGGCCCTTGCATGAAAAAAATTAGTGTCATACCAACCCCCTTACTAGGCGTCCCATTTATATTGCTTTCCCCATCTTTCCCAATCATGAGACCTTGACCGCTCCAACAGGATGCCTATTGTAACTCGTACTGGTACCTCTACCCAGCAGCCAGAAGCCGGGGAAGGAGCCAGTCAAGACCAAACCCAAGGACAAGCTCCCCCACCGCCACCACCTCCAAGCATGGACATGGCTCAGCTTCTCCAAGCCTTCCGAGAGGAACGCCGAGCCAACACTGCAGCCCTCCAGATGATCGCTCAAGCTGTCAACCGCCAGCCGGCGGGGAACGGCAATGCACGTTCCACGCTGGTGGAGTTCAAGAAGCATGCACCACCCACCTTCATCGAGACTGCTGAACCCCTGGATGCAGACGACTGGCTCCGCACCATTGAGGATTTGCTGGAACTAGTCGGATGCACTGAGGACCGTGAGAAGGTGGCATATGCTGCTCACTGTCTCGGGGGAACTGCTAGAGCTTGGTGGGATGGATTCAAGGCCATGCATGATGAGCAAAACATCACTTGGAATAACTTCAAGGCGGAATTCCGCAAGACCCACATTCCTTCCGGAATCATGGCCATCAAGAAGCGTGAGTTCCGAGCCCTGAAGCAAGGTAGTAGCATTGTCAAGGAGTACATGCAGAAGTTCAGTGTTCTCTCAAGGTACGCCCCTGAAGATGTCAGCACTGATGCTGCCAAAAGGGAGCGCTTCATGGAAGGCCTTAACCAGACTCTGCAGTACTCGCTTGTTGTGCGTGACTGCCCGACCTTTCCTGATCTGGTGAACAAGGCACTCATGCTGGAAGACAAGCGACGTGCTTTGGATGATACCCGTAAGCGCAAGATGATCAGCAAGGGTAGCTCCAGCAACCAGAAGCCTCGCCCGTGGCAGCCAGCCCCGGTCAAGCCAACCTATCAACAGCCAAGAGCTCCTGCACCCCGCACCAGCTATCCACCTCAGCAGTACTCCAACCCCAGGCCAGCTTACAACAACCCCAATAACAATGCCGGCAAGAGCAGCAACCCCAATCAAGTCACTTGCTTCGGATGTGGTCAGGCAGGACACTACTCCAAGAATTGCCCCAACAAGAAGCCCGACGCCCCGCGCCCCAATGCGCAGAACCCAGGACAAGGCCGTGGAATGCCACCAAGGAACCAAGCTCCCCGCAACCTGCCCAACAATGGCAAGGGTCGTGTGAATCATGTCACTGCAGAAGAAGTCCAGGAAGACCCAGACGTCGTGCTGGGTACGTTCCTTGTCAACTCAACACCTGCAACTGTCTTGTCTGATTCTGGAGCCACGCATTCATTTTTCACCCAAAAGTTTGCATTAAGAAGTGGCATGACCCCTACACCCCTGAATGACCCTTTGGTGGTACAAACCCCCGGAGCAGAGATGAGAGCCAAGATAGGATGTAAAGGAGTCGGGATTGTCATTAATGGAGTAGACTTCCAAGCAGACCTTATCATCTTAAGATCACAAGGCTTGGATGTGATCTTAGGAATGAATTGGCTCATCAAGCACCAAGGCTTGCTATATTGTGCCAACCGGACCGTCACTGTAACCAATGACCAAGGAGTCGAAGTTAGATATGCCTCCAACCCCTCCTCTGCTCAAGCCACCCAAGTCAACTCTCTGTCAGAAGTTGGACTGGAGCAAGTGCCGGTAGTATGCGAGTACCCCGATGTCTTTCCTGATGAGCTACCGGGAATACGTCCTGACCGAGACATTGAGTTCATCATCGAGCTCATACCCGGAGCAGGACCCATCTATAAGAAGCCTTATAGAATGGGGTCGGAAGAGTTAGCAGAATTGAAAAAGCAACTGGAAGAGCAATTGAGGAAGGGATTTATCCGCCCTAGTGCCTCCCCTTGGGGATCACCTGTTCTGTTTGTGGCAAAGAAGGACGGTACCATCCGCTTATGCATTGACTACCACTCCCTCAATGAAGTTACAATCAAAAACAAGTATCCACTTCCCAAGATTGAAGATCTGTTTGATCAACTCAATGGAGCGAAGGTGTTCTCCAAGATTGATCTTAGATCTGGGTACTACCAGCTAAAAATCAGACCCCAAGATATTCCGAAGACGGCATTTGTAACCAGATATGGCCTGTATGAGTGCACGGTCATGTCCTTTGGATTGACCAATGCCCCAGCTTACTTCATGTATCTCATGAATAAAGTCTTCATGGAATATTTGGACAAGTTTGTCGTTGTCTTCATTGATGACATTCTTGTCTTCTCGAAGACGGAAGAAGAGCGCGAGCAACAATTGAGGATGGTCCTGGACAAGCTTCGAGAGCACCAACTATATGCCAAGTTCAGCAAGTGCGAATTTGGGCTGCGCAAAGTTGGATTCTTGGGTCATGTTTTGACTGAAGAAGGATTGTCGGTCGATCCCACTAAGATTGAAGCCGTGACTGAATGGCAATCCCCAAGCAATGTGAAGGAAGTCAGGAGCTTCCTCGGACTCGCGGGATATTACCGCAAGTTCGTTGAAGGATTCTCAAGCATTGCATGACCCATGACTCAGCTCTTGAAGAAGGACAAGAAGTTTGAATGGACACCGAAGTGTGAAGAAAGCTTCTAGGAGCTAAAGAAGAGATTGACCACCGCCCCAGTTCTGGCCACACCAGATATACACAAAGAGTTTGTGATATATTGTGATGCGTCAAGAACCGGACTGGGAGGTGTTCTGATGCAAGAAGGCAGAGTCGTAGCTTACCTTTCAAGGCAACTACGGCCTCATGAAGAGAACTATGCTACTCATGACCTTGAGTTGGCAGGTGTAGTTCATGCCCTGAAAACATGGCGACATTACCTCCTAGGGAAGCGGTGTGAGATATACACGGATCACAAAAGTCTGAAGTATATTTTCACTCAAAAGGAATTGAACATGAGGCAGAGAAGGTGGCTAGAGTTGATCAAGGATTATGACCTCAGTGTTCAATACCACCCTGGAAAGGCTAATGTGGTAGCAGATGCATTAAGCAGGAGGGCTTGTTCCTTGAATGCTACGCTTAAGGAAAGGCTACCCGCCTTGTATGAAGAACTTGAAAACTTCAGGTTGGAACTGGTTGCACCAGTATTCTTAGCCAACCTTGAAGTCAAGCCTACCCTGATGGATGATATTAAGGAAGCTCAGAAGGGACACGAAAGTATTGAAGGCATCAAGAGGAAGATCAAGGCAGGCAAGGCCCCAGGATTCTTAGAGGATGAGCAAGGAATTGTGTGGTTTGGGAATCGCATTTGCGTACCCAACAAGATTGAGCTCAAGAATTTGATCTTGCAAGAAGCTCATGACACCCCATATTCCATCCACCCCGGAGGAACCAAGATGTACCAATACCTGAAGGATAGATTCTGGTGGCATGGCATGAAGAGAGAGATAGCCACTTTCGTCGCTAAGTGTGACATATGCCAAAGGGTCAAAGCTGAACATCAGTGGCCCGCTGGATTGTTACAGCCTCTCAAGGTGCCTGAATGGTAATGGGATAAGATCGGAATGGACTTCATCACTGGATTACCCAGGTCAAATAAGGGACATGACTCCATCTGGGTCATAGTCGACCATTTGACCATAGTAGCCCATTTCATTCCCGTCAAAACGACTTACAAGGGAAATCAGCTAGCCAGCCTCTACATCAACAGAATCGTAAGCCTTCATGGTGTTCCCAAGGAGATTGTGTCAGACCGAGGAACCCAGTTTGCCTCAAGGTTCTGGAAGAAGTTCCAAGAGGCCATGGGGACCAAGTTGTCCTTCAGCACTGCTTTCCACCCGCAGACTGGAGGTCAGACAGAACGAGTGAATCAGATACTCGAAGACATGCTCCGAGCCTGTGTCTTAGCATATGGAGCTAGGTGGGAAGATTGCCTCCCTTTCGCTGAGTTCTCCTACAACAACAGTTATCAGTCAAGCCTCCAGATGGCACCATTTAAGGTGTTGTATGGGCGCAAGTGCCGCACACCCCTCAATTGGTCAGAAACCGGAGAAGGACTAATCTTTGGGCCCGATATCCTCCGTGAAGCAGAAGAGCAAGTCCAGCTTGTTAGAGAGCGCTTGAAGACTGCCAAGTCAAGGCAGAAGAGCTACGCTGACTCTCGTCGGAGAGACATGACCTTCCGAGCTGGAGACCATGTCTATCTCCGGGTCACACCTCTCAAGGGGACCCAGCGCTTCCATGTCAAAGGAACACCCTAAGATACATCGGCCCCTTCAAGATCACTGACCGACGAGGAGAAGTGGCTTACCAGTTGGAACTGCCACCTGAACTATCCGATGTGCACAACGTATTCCACGTGTCACAACTCCGGAAGTGTCTCCAAGTCCCAGGCAAGCCTAATCTTTACAAGGGCGTCGATCACCAAGCCATTGACCTTCAGCCCAACTTGACCTACCGCGAGAGACCCATCTGCATTCTAGATGAGGCTGAGCGACGCACTCGAAGCCGCACGATCAAGTACTTCAAGGTCCAGTGGAGCAACCACACTAAAGCAGAAGCAACCTGGGAACGTGAAGACTACCTTAGATCCGAGTTTCCGTATCTCTTTAAAGCCTAGTTTAGGAATCTCGGGGACGAGATTCTTGTAAGGGGGGTAGGTCTGTCACACCCTGCATTTTGTAACTCTTCATTTGCATTATTAAAGCATGAAATTTTGGACCAACAAAAACTTTTGCATTATTTGTCTTTTATTTGGAGTTGGTTTTCTCTCTGTGTGCTCTTTAAAGTCAACACAACTCCACCCCCCTATACTTCAATTCCTTGCCCCAAACTTCTGCCCAATGATCATGCCATGTGTATAGAGCAATATAGTATTTTCTTACAAAAATAATTTGGCTAAATAGTATTTTCAAAAATTAGTTTTCCAAAAAACCCCTGGATTGAGGTTTGCACTCCAAGTACCTGATTTGGGGTATGAAAACTATTTCAAAAGGTATATTTGAAACCTATTAGATATAGGATTCCCATGAACCCCAAAAATATAATTTGAAAAGTTATTTTCCTATTTTATTTAAAGGCTTTTTCTTAAGGCCAAAAATCGTCTTTAATAGGTTAAAATTATTTTAATGTTTTAAAAATATTTGAGAAAATTTAGGGAAACTCAGTGGACATATATTTCCCATATATAAGAGTTCCAACACATGGTCATGTTCAAAATATTGGGCAAAACCTCCCAAAACCATTTCTGCTCATTTCAAGGATTTGAAATATTTCTACAGGAAATATTTTCATAAAAATCCAAGAAAAATCCAACAAGTCACAAATGCATATTGTGATGATCTTGCAAGGCCTCACTTCAATCAAGGTCATTTTGGTCCACCAAAATGCCCCATAACCCTTTCTGTTCAGAACCAAATTTGAGCAAGTTTGTACTACCAACTTTCTCTCCTTGACCTCAACTTTTGTGAGCATGTTCACATGACCAAATGAGACCACTACACCAAGTGGTGCATCAAGGAGAAGTGATTTTATCAACTAGATCTACACAAGTCCATATCTCCTCATTTCTAGGGTTTACAAAAGTTGCATTGGCTACTTTGCCCAAATGAGCTTAAATTTGGTGGCACACCCTAATTATATGTGTCATTTCACCCTGTAGAGCCTCATGGCAATTGGACATTATTTGTTTGCCCAAACCATTATCAAACACCTTCTGACATTTTGCAAAAACCACTGTTTTGACCCCTTCCACTATTCTTGGTAAGCTCAACTTTTTACCAAAGCTTAATCTACTCACCTTGTACCTCCATTAGCAATGGCAAGACCTCAGATCAATTATTTGGGGGTAAAACCCTCACTTTCTCTCTCTGGACAGCCCCATTTTCACTCTTCTTCTTCTCCTCTCCTCACTCCAGTGGCCATCCATGGCATCCTATGCTCCCTCCCCTTTCTTTACTCCTCCCTAGAGCTACCAGACATGCCAGGGCGCGCCCACAAGCATAGAAAATGGCTTGGCATGCCATTTGGGCGCTCTGGAGCACGCTACAGTGCGCTCCCGCACTGTAGCCGTCCCCTGCCAAGCACACCCGGCCACCTCGGGCCTCCCCAGCATGCCCGACGAGATGCCTCGGCGTCCGAGACACGGCAGCTGGTCGGCCCCCTCCTCCTTCCTTCTCCCCGGCCCCTGCTCGCATGCGCACCATGGCCGACCAAGAGCTCCAATGAGCACACTCACACGCACGCTACCCTGACGCTTCCCCGCTCCTTCTCTCCCTCCCTCTGGGCGTAGAACACCCCTACAAACGCCCCGGACATGCCCACGTGAGCCCCCGTGGCTTGCAGTGACGGCAATAGCCTCGCCGGCGCATGGGTCTACGGTGAGCCGTGGCTCGCCTACTTAAAGGCCTCCCCGAGCCTCCCAATCAACACCACTCGCCCCCACCTACTCCAAAAAGGCCCCCTGTGCCCTCCACTCTCCTCCAGGAGCACCCGAGCTCGAGATCGAGCTCGAGCTCCGCCGCCTCGGGTCGACGTCGATCTCGGGTTACGGGCTCCCTCCTTCCCCCCTCTCCCTCTATCTGGACCCTCCACACCTCCCTGATCATTTCCCCTCTGTTTCCCCTCTCTCTTGCAGTCGGAAACGGTCGGAGCCATCAACGCCCGACGCTCCTCCGCCGCGAACCTCGTCGCCAACGAACCCCTGCACTCCGGCGACCGCCTCCACCTCCACCCGAACGGCGACTGTGCCCTGAGCAAGCCGGTGCGCTCGGATCGCCTCGCCGTTGACCACAGCGACGCCGGTGAGCTCGCCCCCCTCTCTGGCCGAGGTTGAAGACGACGGCCGTGGGGCCCGTCAGTCAGCCTCACATACTGACGGGTGGGCCCCACCCGTCAGGTTTAAACATGCACGCGCGCGCACCGGTTCGCTGCGTCGGCTGGAGGCGTATTTTCCAAATACACCTTTGACTTGGCCGCCCTGCGCGGGCTGAATCCCCTCTGGGCCTGCTGCACTGTGGCCCTTCTGGCCCAGTTGCACAGTGTTGTTTTCCCTTTTTCTTTTTTCTAGAAAATTGCAAAAATTCCACAGGATTAAATAATAATCCAAATGCAATAATTCCAACTCCCATATTTTTCTAAAAATCCCACCTATTTAATGGTGCAACTTCCATTCAAATCCAACCAACTTTTATGTACTGTTCAAATTTAAATTCAAATTTGAGTAGTTTAATCTCTGTTTAGAAATCCATGTCCCGTCTTATATAACTCCAAATCCAAAACTAGGAATTTTCCCCTTCTTAGATTTCCACCTAGTATTTTATAAAAATAAGTTGACATTTTTCTAAGCACTTTGGTTTTTCTATTTTATTATTGCCTTATTTTTCTCGTTATTATTTTGCGACAATAGATTGCGTTGCTGACGAAGGAGTTGGACCAGAAGACTTTGAAGACCCAGAAGACCTTGTTGAGCCAGGCAAGCAGCCCTTTGACCATGACTATGAAACCCTTTTTATGTATTTCATATAGCACTTTATTATTGTTGCATCGGAATCATGATGAGAGGGTAGCCACTCTGGTGGGTTGCCTTCATTTCCTCCTTGTTGATACTTGCATTGTGCATGACCCTACCTCCTTATGAGGGCTATGCCGATGGGAATAGTTAGGATGCTAAGTAGTGCTTCGCAAAAGGGATGGGAATATGCATGGTGATGGAGGCAAAGTATTTTGAAAGGACTTTTCGAAAACCCCGTCGAGTGCCACTTATGCCCGAGGGAGACAATGAGTTGGGTAGCCACTTGATGACGAAGTGGAGTACCGAGGCAAGTGTGTG
>NC_053024.1:297962603-297973427 GCF_003073215.2 Triticum urartu | reverse complement strand
TGACGGTGCCAGCGGCGGTAGCACTACACCCCCACTGCTACTGCGGGGCGACCACCTAGATGTGGCGTGGTGAAGGCACTCGAGGGCCAGTGGCTCTGTCGGGCGCAACGACTTGGTCGACCCGTTCCTGGGGAGGTGCACGCACTGCGGCCGCACCCGTGGGGGGAGCGGCCGAACGGTGGCGATTGGCCTGGTCCACATGCCGTTGCTGCAGCTGTGCCCGTCGGTGGGAGAGAGGGGCATAGATGGAGTAACCCCATCGCCCATACCTTGTGGAGCATAGCCGTCGGGATGTTGCCTATGCTGCTCTCCTCTGATTCCTCCGGCTCCTGCATCGGCCGCGGGGGAAGTGGTGACGGTGCCGCCTGCTCCGACCACATATCTAGCAGCGTCCGCATTTGTGGCACCGCAGCTCAGAGCGACCGGTTTACCCTGCATTGCCAGCCCAGAGACCATGTCTTCTGGCAACACACAACATCTTGGTACAGAAAAAACAACCGCTTTATTGATAGCTAGCGGGTCGGAGTTTATATTACAACAGATGTCGAGGCCGAGCAGCACACACGGTGGGGCTGAACAATATGTACATTATTTAGTGAACATAATGGGGCATCGATCATAGCAACTATGCGGCAGCGGAACAACGTCGTAGTGGTAACTCCATAGCACAGGGACACCGATGTGGACACGATCTAGACTCGAGCAGCGCTCCTTTCCAACGCGACTTTCCTGAAATCTAGCATGACACGCCAGGTCAGTACATTGAATGTACTTGCAAGCACACAACAGGCATAATCATAATGACAAACAATTATTCATGATATTTAACCAATTAATAATGCAAATAATGTTCCCAAAATGTTGTGGCTCATGCTCTTGGATAAACGTCCCTCGCGGGACCAACTTACCAACCGTGATCGTTCTCGGATCACAAAACAAACCACCATCGGTCTAACCAGAGTAACTTGTGATCCCTACGGCGATCACCACCACACCACCATCGTGGTCTTAACCAGAATAACTTGATCCTTTCGGCGATCACCACCACACCACCATCGGTGTCTTAACCAAAGTAACCTCGTGATCCTTCGGCGATCACCACCACGACCCATATTGGGTCTCGAAACAGCTCGATGGCCTTTCCGCCATCATCATCAGTGCAATGATCATAACTTAATGTGCATGTTTATTAAACGTTGACTCATGGTGGGACCCTACTACGAGTTGTCCGTGACCGTGGACTCGACTATCGATAGATTATACACTTTGCAGAGGTAGCACACTGTACCCACACCAGGGAACCCATGGCCTCGCACTCCCATTCGGGTGGACCAACGACATTCCGACAAAACCCTTCCATTGCCATGACACTCTCCCGGCCACTCCGACCCAATCCCCAACGGGCTAGTCCTGGGTGGCCCCGTGTCTACCAAAGACACACCGACCACCGTCGTGGCCAAAACAATCCCACTCGGGACCCGGTACCAAAATCTCAACAACGAGCACACAAGGTTATGCCTGCTTACCGGGCTAGGGTAAGCACGCCCATAACCTTCCCTAGTTGGAGGCGCCGACGAGAGACATGTCAATGGACCGAATCAAGGCCTTCCCACAAAGGCAAATGTGGTTGCACTGGGAAAATCTCGATTCAGCGGCACCATGACCCAGTCAACGATATATTCAAGTTGAGTTATATTTAGGTTCAACTTAAAATGAAAATGACTGCTGTCATAGCATGCCATGAAATGCAATACTACACAAGCATCGTATAATACGAAAATGACTGTTGTCAACCATATTCACACTAACCATAAGCATCAACAACTTATCTTACTTTCCTGGTCTCACTTTAACAATATATTTTTCAGCAAGTAACATTATTTTCTCAGGCAAGAAAATAACTTCAATTAATTCCTCATATGCATAGCAAAGATTCTACCATCATCACCTCAAGCAAATCCTAATTCTTTACCAATCAAGTTAGGTTCAAACATTTCTGAAATTAAGGTAAAAATGGCTACACCAGCACTAAACATGATATATTCTAGCAAATTTAACTATTTATTTATGCAAGAAAATAACTTTAAGCAATTATTCATACACATAACAACTCATTTTATCATTACCATAATTAGATCTTAGCCTCTTTACCAACTAAACTAGTTTTAAGGTTTTGTAAATCAAGCATAATACCAGCACACACTTTTGTCAGATTTCGGGCTCCGCAAAACCCTTAAGATTCAAACACAGGGGCGTGACGAAGATCTCTCCCACTACATGTCTACCTAGCGCCTCGCTCTTCTCCTGGTGGTGGGAATGGAATGCAAGCAAGCAAACAAGTAGAGCACACAAGAGTTTACCCAGGTTCAGGCCACCTTGCGATGTAAAACCCTACGTCCTGCTTTAGTGGATTGGCCTCGCGAGGGCTCGAGTATGAACAAGTACAGTGGTTTCCTGAGCTCAGGAGGCGAGCTCAAGAAGGGTGAGGAGGCGGATGTTCTTACTCCTTTGCTAGTCTAAGTCCCAATCGGTCGATCCCCCTCTATGATGGAACCCTAGCTACTTATATAGGCGGCCAGGGTCCTCTTCCCCCGAAATGTTTAGGAGGGAAGGGAATCCCAAAATGGCCATTTGAGCGGGAACACAAGGACGCTCCTATCCTGACAAAAGGTGGTCTTCGCCTGCAAAGAGGGCAGGCGGTGACGCGGTGGTGGGCTCGGCGATGACATCCTTCCTGCCATCCTTGCGGTCTTCGGTCTTGTTGCATCAAAGGGGAAACCTTTGTCTCGCCCCTCGGGAACCTGCGCCTGTGCGGTATCCTTTGCACCGATATGGAAACTTCGCCCGCTGGCGCGCGCTCGCGCCCACTGGCACGGTTCGTCATGGCTTGCATCACTGCCTCCTCCAGAGGCAGCCCTTGCCTTGAGATCTCCGCCCTCCTGAAGCAGCCTAGCCGAGGCCACTCTAGGGAGAGGTCTTGGTCGCCCCTCCGGAGCAGCCTAGGTGAGGCCGCTCCCTGAGGGGGTCTTGGTCCTTCTCCTCGCGAGGGCTGGCCCCCTCGCAAGGGTCTTGAGCAGACGGTCGATCAGATGGGCCCTACCGGGCCATACCAGGAACGCGACGTGGGCCGCAGACAGGCAAGTCTGGGTACCCTGGTTCCAAGTATGCCCACAGTAGCTCCCGGGCCCAAGGCGCGCGCAGAGTTGGCTTCTGGGCGAAGCCTAGGTGAGGACGAATCGCCGCGGGCCCCAATGACTGCGGGCCAGGCCGGCGCGTGACGGTTGGATGGGACGTGTCGACTCCACTCCCTAGGCAGCCTTGGTAACTGTGTGACTTGACAACTCCTTGGCGCAGGCGACAGCACCGGCGTGCCCGCGCGCGAGTGGCTGGCGATTTGCCTTCTCAGTCTATAAATGGGGGACAAAACGCCACCCCCGCTCGTTTGACTGTTCCAGGCCAAAGCCCTAGTTCCTGCTCCTCCGGCGAGGGCTTTTTGATGGCACCGATTCACAGGTTTTCCGCCGCAGAGAAGGGGAAGGACCCGGTGGTGGAGCCTGAGCAGCTCGACGGCAACGGGGGCGGCGCAAGTGACCGCCCGGCGGGGCGAGTGACGCCACGCCTACACCACGTCGCGAGCATCCGCCGGCCTCCAAGGGGCCCTCGGCGAATCGCGGTGCCTCTTCTTCGGCGGGAGCTGCTCCAGGCTCCACCACCGGGTCCTTCCCCTTCTCTGCGGCGGAAAACCTGTGAATCGGTGCCATCAAAAAGCCCTCGCCGGAGGAGCAGGAACTAGGGCTTTGGCCTGGAACAGTCAAACGAGCGGGGGTGGCGTTTTGTCCCCCATTTATAGACTGAGAAGGCAAATCGCCAGCCACTCGCGCGCGGGCACGCCGGTGCTGTCGCCTGCGCCAAGGAGTTGTCAAGTCACACAGTTACCAAGGCTGCCTAGGGAGTGGAGTCGACACGTCCCATCCAACCGTCACGCGCCGGCCTGGCCCGCAGTCATTGGGGCCCGCGGCGATTCGTCCTCACCTAGGCTTCGCCCAGAAGCCAACTCTGCGCGCGCCTTGGGCCCGGGAGCTACTGTGGGCATACTTGGAACCAGGGTACCCAGACTTGCCTGTCTGCGGCCCACGTCGCGTTCCTGGTATGGCCCGGTAGGGCCCATCTGATCGACCGTCTGCTCAAGACCCTTGCGAGGGGGCCAGCCCTCGCGAGGAGAAGGACCAAGACCCCCTCAGGGAGCGGCCTCACCTATGCTCCTCCGGAGGGGCGACCAAGACCTCTCCCTAGAGTGGCCTCGGCTAGGCTGCTTCGGGAGGGCGGAGATCTCAAGGCAAGGGCTGCCTCAGGAGGAGGCGGTGATGCATGCCATGACGAACCGTGCCAGCGGGCGCCCGTGCGCGCAGTTTCCATATTGGTTCAAAGGAGACCGCACAAGCGCAGGTTCCCGAGGGGCGAGACAAAGGTTTCCCCTTTGGTGCAACAAGACCGATGACCGCAAGGACGGCAGGAAGTATGTCATCGCCGAGCCCACCACCGCGTCACCGCCTGCCCTCTTTGTAGGCGAAGACCACCTTTTGTCAGGATAGGAGCGTCCTTGTGTTCCTGCTCAAATGGCCGTTGTGGGATTCCCTTCCCGCCTAAACATTTCGGGGGGAAGAGGACCCTAGCCACCTATATAAGTAGCTAGGGTTCCATCATAGAGAGGATGGACCCATTGGGACTTAGACTAGCAAAGGAGCAAGAACATCCGCCTCCTCACCCTTCTTGAGCTCGCCTCCTAAGCTCAGGAAACCACTGTACTTGTTCATACTCGAGCCCTCGCGAGGCTAGTCCACTAAAGCAGGACGTAGGGTTTTACACTGCAAGGTGGCCTGAACCTGGGTAAACTCTTGTCTGCTCTACTTGTTTGCTTGCTTGCCTGCATTCCATTCCCACCACCAAGAGAAGAGCAAGGCGCTAGGTAGACATGTACTGGGAGAGATCTTCGTCATGCCCCTGTGTTCGAATCTTAAGGGTTTTGCAGAGCCCGAAATCTGACAAAGTGTGTGCTGTTATTATGCTTGATTTACAGAACCTTGAAACTAGTTTAGTTGGTAAAGAGGCTAAGATCTAATTATGGTAATGATAAAATGAGTTGTTATGTGTATGAATAATTGCTTAAAGTTATTTTCTTGCATAAATAAATAGTTAAATTTGCTAGAATATATCCTGTTTAGTGCTGTGTAGCCATTTTACTAATTTCCAGAATGTTTGAACCTAACTTGATTGGTAAAGAAATTTGGATTTTCATGAGGTTATGATGGTAGAATCTTTGCTATGCATATGAGGAATTAATTGAAGTTATTTTCTTGCCTGAGAAAATAATGTTACTTGCTGAAAAATATATTGTTAAAGTGAGACCAGGAAAGTAAGATAAGTTGTTGATGCTTATGGTTAGTGTGAATATGGTTGACAACAGTCATTTTCGTATTATACGATGCTTGTGTAGTATTGCATTTCATGGCATGCTATGACAGCAGTCATTTTCATTTTAAGTTGAACCTAAATATAACTCAACTTGAATATATCGTTGACTGGGTCATGGTGCCGCTGAATCGAGATTTTCCCAGTGCAACCACATTTGCCTTTGTGGGAAGGCCTTGATTCGGTCCATTGACATGTCTCTCGTCGGCGCCTCCAACTAGGGAAGGTTATGGGCGTGCTTACCCTAGCCCGGTAAGCAGGCATAACCTTGTGTGCTCGTTGTTGAGATTATGGTACCGGGTCCCCGAGTGGGATCGTTTTGGCCATGACGGTGGTCGGTGTGTCTTTGGTAGACACGGGGCCACCCAGGACTAGCCCGTTGGGGATTGGGTCGGAGTGGCCGGGAGAGTGTCATGCAATGGAAGGGTTTTGTCGGAATGCCGTTGGTCCACCCGAATGGGAGTGCGAGGCCATGGGTTCGTGGTGTGGGTACAGTGTGCTACCTCTGCAGAGTGTATAATCTATCGATAGCCGAGTCCACGGTCACGGACAACTCGTAGTAGGTCCCACCATGAGTCAACGTTTAATAAACATGCACACTAAGTTATGATCATTGCACTGATAGATGATGGCTGAAAGGCCATCGAGCTGTTCGAGACCCATATGGTCGTGGTGGTGATCGCCGAAGGATCACGAGTTACTTTGGTTAAGACCACGATGGTGGTGTGGTGGTGATCGCCGAAAGGATCACGAGTTACTCTGGTTAAGACCACGATGGTGTGTGTTGGTTGTGATCGCCGTAAGGATCACCGAGTTACTCTGGTTAAGACCACGATGGTGGTTTGTTTGTGATCCGAGAACGATCACGTTGGTAAGTTCTCCCGAGGGACGTTTATCCCAAGCATGAGCACAACATGTTGGAACATTATTGCATTATTAATTGGTTAAATATCATGATATTGTTTGTCATTATGATTATGCCTGTTGTGAGCTTGCAAGTACATTCAATGTACTGACCTGGCGTGTCATGCCAGATTTCAGGAAAGTCGCGTTGGAAAGGGGAGCTGCTCGAGTCTAGATCGTGTCCACATCGGTGTCCCTGTGCTATGGAGTTACCGCTACGACGTTGTTCCGCTGCCGCATAGTTGATATGATCGAGGCCCCATTATGTTCACTAAATAATGTACATATTGTTCAGCCGCACCGTGTGTGCTGCTCGGCCTCGACATCTGTTGTAATATAAACTCCGACCCGCTAGCATCAATAAAGCGGTTGTTTTCTGTACCAAGATGTTGTGTGTTGCCAGAAGACATGGTCTCTGGGCTGGCAATGCAGGGTAAACCGGTCGCTCTGAGCTGCGGTGCCACAAATGCGGACGCTGCTAGATATGTGGTCGGAGCAGGCGGCACCGTCACCACTTCCCCCGCGGCCGATGCAGGAGCCGGAGGAATCAGAGGAGAGCAGCATAGGCAACATCCCGACGGCTATGCTCCACAAGGTACGGGCGATGGGGTTACTCCATCTATGCCCCTCTCTCCCACCGACGGGCACAGCCGCAGCAACGGCATGTGGACCAGGCCAATCGCCACCGTTCGGCCGCTCCCCCCACGGGTGCGGCCGCAGTGCGTGCACCTCCCCAGGAACGGGTCGACCAAGTCGTTGCGCCCGACAGAGCCACTGGCCCTCGAGTGCCTTCACCACACCACATCTAGGTGGTCGCCCCGCAGTAGCAGTGGGGGTGTAGTGCTACCGCCGCTGGCACCGTCAGGAGCTGAGCGACGGTGCGATCGACTTCATTATCATCCCTGCCAAGTACAGCTTCGGAGGCCATGGCGTGGGCTCAACTACTGCTAAGGTTTCCGCGAGCGGCCGAGCAGATGCACGAATAGCGTGCTGCCATTCAAAGTCTGCTCGGTTTTGCTGAAGCTGGGGGCTCGCGGCGAGCTAGCTCGTCGCGACCTCCCCAAGCGACAGCAACGACTCATGCCACTGAACATACGGAAGGGGCCATCCCCACGGTGCAGTCCCTGCCATGGTAGCCAGCGCGAGCACAACAGAATCAAGACCTCGACGACGTCTTGATGGCTTCTTCTGACCCTCGAGCACATCCAGGCCATCGATGAGCCCCGAAGGATTGGCAGAGAGGAGACATGCGCGTCGTTGTCGAGCAACGCTGCGACGACCTCCGCCAGACCAACGGGTGCAACGGCCCCTACGTCGACGAGCCTGCGCTTGGTGTTGGCGGGTGCCTACCTTTTGAGGTTGGCTTCCCTACCTTCACTCGTGAGCTGCAGCAAGTCCGTTGGTCGTTCGTTCGCACGTTCAAGCCAGAGATACCTGAGAAGTACGATGGGAGGCTGAAACCGGCAGAGTTCCTGAGCGTCTACACCATCGTTGTTCAGGCTGCCGGGGGAAGAGATGAGAACGTGTTTGCCAACTACTTCCCTTTGGCCCTCAAGTCCAATGTGAGGTCTTGGCTGATGCACCTGCCGGAGAACTCCATTTCATCATGGGCTGACCTGTGCCACGAGTTCATTGGCGCCTTCACTGGCGGCCATCAAGAGCCAGGCCGACCCAATGACTTGCAGCTTCTCCAGCAGAAGGAAGGAGAAACCTCCGTAAGTACTTATAGAGATTCATCAAGTTCATAGAAACATCCAAAATATCCATCCGGCAGCTGTGATAGCTGCCTTCCAGTCCAATGTGCGTAACCACCGGATTCATTCCAAGATAAACGTGCGGTTGCCCAAGATTGTGAAGGAGCTCTACACCCTAGTGGATAAGTGTGCTTGGATGAAAGAGGGAAGGAAGTTGCCCGGAGAGGAAGATTTCACCAATGTTGATTCGGAAGATAATGACGAATCAACCAGCCCGAAGAAGAGCAAGAAGCGTAGTACCAAGTAGAGGGATAAAGTAGTGATGAGCGTTAAAGGATTGGTACACCTAGTACCGGCAAGAAGGCCAAAGCTGAGGCCCCCAGCAAGGAAGCTGCCGCGTGCGCTGACTGTTGGGAAGCCGCTGTCGCCGAGAAAGCCGAGAAAGGTGATGGGCCGTATTGCAAGATTCATCGGACCAAGGGCCACGACCTTCAAGAGTGTTATTAGGTTGAGCAACTCATCAAGAGACAAAGAGCAGAGTATGAGAAGCGTGACAAGGAACAAGGTCACAATGTTGCTGGCAGTAAGGGCCGAGGTGGTGAAGTAAATCACCCCAGCAAACCCTTTCAGAACCAAGGAAAACCCACTAGAGGTCGAGAGAAGGAAGCTTGTGATGATGAGAGTGATGGAGGGGATGAATAGGAAACTAGTGAGCAAGAGTTTCAGAAGGCCAACGATGCCCTGTGCATTGACGGAGGTGCATCCCTACACACCTCTCACTGCCAACTCAAGCGGTGGGCGCGAGAGGTCAATGTCGTTGAACCAACACTAGAGGCCCGAAAGCGGCTCAAGTGGTCCCGTATGCCCATCATCTTTGACGAGGAGGATCATCCTAGCCGGACCACTATGGTAGGGTGTTTGCCATTGTTGGTCTCCTCAACAATTCGCAACCTCAAGGTCACAAAGATATTGGTGGACGGCGGGGCCGGATTGAATCTGATTTCCCCAGCGGTTACCAGCAAGCTTCAGATAGCAGAGGAAGAGCTAGAGGTTACCGACACGTTTCAAGGAGTTAATCCCGGCAGGAGCCATCCTAAGGGAAAGATCACGTTGCTGGTAATGTTCGTGGGAGAACTAAACTACCGGACTGAGAGGATTGTGTTTAACGTGGTCGATCTCCCCTTGCCATATAATGGGATTCTTGGATGCCCGACCTTGGCTAAATTCAAGGCGGCACCCCACTATGCCTACAACACCATGAAGATGCCTGGGCCACTGGGAGTCATCACCATCCCATTAGATGAGAAGGATGCAATCATTTGTGTGGACAAGACGTACCGGGATGCGGTCGCGGCACAGGCAGCAGTAGCAGTGGTTCCTGCTAAGGAAAACAAAGGGAAAAAGAGGGATTGTAGGGCCTTCGGCAATGAGTTCGGGAAGCATGCCCCCACCGAGTGCACGACACCTGTTGACGACGTGCCAAAGTGTTCCAACAGCAAGAAATCCAAGGTCACTACACCCCAAGTGAAGAAGGTCCTGGCAGAGCTGGCTAGCATTGATGGTACTTTCACCATCAGTGCCACCCTTGGTGACAAATAGAAAACGCGCTCGTTGCCTTCCTGCAGGTGAATATCGATGTGTTTGCTTGGCAACCATCTGATATCCCCAGTGTTCCTAGGATGGTAATCGAGCACCACCTTGCTGTCTGCCCACACGCCCGACCTGTCAAGCAATAAGTCCGGAAGCAGGCCTTGAAGAGGCAACAGTTCATTGCGGAAGAGATCAATAAATTTGAGGCAACTAGTTTGGTCAAAGAAGTGTTGCATCCCACGTGGTTGGCAAATCCAGTGGTAGTCCGAAAGGCTAACAGGAAGTGGAGGCTTTGCATAGATTTTATAGATCTCAACAAAGCTTGCCCAAAGGAGACATTTCCCTTGCCGCGTATTGATCAAATTGTGGATTCCACTTCAGGTTATGATCTGCTCTCCTTTCTGGATGCATATTCTGGGTATCACCAAATCTTCATGTCCAAGGAAGATGAAGAGAAGACGTCGTTCATTACTCCATGTGGTACGTACTATTTTGTCCGCATGCCATTCGGATTAAAGAGTGTCGGGTCCACTTTTGCAAGACTAGTCCAGATTGGTTTTGTGCCACAGCTGCATAGAAACATAGAAGCTTATATGGATGACATTGTGGTCAATACCAAGGATAGAGCCACCCTTATCCAGGATCTGGAGGAGACATTTGCTAATCTGTGCAAGATCAATTTGAAGCTCAACCCGGAGAAGTGTGTATTTGGTGTTTCCTCCAGCAAGTTGCTTGGGTTCTTCGTGTCCCATCACAGGATCGAGGCCAACCCCGACAAGATCAAAGCTATCGAACAAATCCAAGCGCCAATGACAGTTAAGGATGTGAGGCGCCTGACAGGATGCGTTGCCGCGCTAAGCAGATTCATCTCCAAGTCTGTTGAGCGCGCCCTGTCGTTCTTCAAAATTTTGAAGAAGGCAGGGCCTATGAGTGGACCCCGGAAGCAGATACAACTTTGCAAGAGTTGAAGGCCTACTTGTCCTCTATGCCTACATTGGTTGCTCCCAAACCCAGGAGTTGTTGCTGCTGTACTTAGCGGCAACCAACCAGGTGGTCAGTGCACCCTTGGTAGCGTAGCGAGAAGTGGATGAGGGAGAGAGTGAGTAGGGACCGGCAGAGTCAGAGAGGGATCAGAAGTCAAAGTTCATTCTCCTGAGAGCAATGGCTA
>NC_053024.1:297942949-297961603 GCF_003073215.2 Triticum urartu | reverse complement strand
GGGTAGAGCCACACCAGCGACCCCATCTCGAGCCACCACCACAGGACGCCGGCAGTACCACATGGAAGAAGTCAATGGAAGGAGCATCAGGCGCCGCCATCGGAGGGCTAGGGTGTGGTGGCCGAGACGCAGGTGCATGGACGGGTGGTTCCATGCCGGCGACGGATCCTCAGAAGATTTTTTTAGACATCCCTGAAGAGGGGATGAAATTGGGGAATCCTTAGGAGGAAGGGCGATGGGAAGATGGCTGGGGCCCGTGGGGTGCGTGTGTGTAGTTTTCTTTTTTTAAGGGCCAGGTTTCGTGAAGTTTTTTCTCAGTTTTTTTTTCTTTCGTGCGTCCAGGTTTTGTTCTGATTTTTTTTAACTGAATGAATGTCTGTGTTTGAATCCCTTATAAAAGGAAGAAAGTGTCCGGGTGTGATGGTTTCCTTCTTAGTTTCCTTTTCTCATGTATGTTCAGGTTTTGTTTCCGGTTTTTGTTATATAGATCTAGTTTTAAATCCGAGCCGTCAATTTTTATGGTTAACACAAAATCAACGGATATGAAAGCATGACGTATAGAGAATTATGAAAGCCTCCATCTTTTAATATTAGATATAGATGTACATCATGAGAGCCGAGCCTCAAGTATAGTAGGGCCGAAGATGAGCAATGTTCCACGGCCGACGGGTCTCCTCCTCCAATGTGCGTGAGTCCTTATTGTTTCGAACGTCGGTAAGGTAGTATGACCCATTATGTAAATTCTTGCTGACCACAAAAGGTCCTTCCCAAGATGGTGATAACTTGTGCATATCTGTCTGATCTTGAATGAGCCGAAGCACTAAGTCGCCTTCTTGAAAATTCTGGTTTTGACCCGGCGGTTGTGATAACGCCGTAGGTCTTGCTGGTAAATCACCGAACGAGCCACCGCAAGATCACGCTCTTCATCCAATAGGTCAAGTGTGTCTTGACGCGCCCTTCCATTGTCAGCTTTAACATAAGCCTCCACCCGAGGTGAGTCGTGACGGATGTCACTAGGGAGAACCGACTCTGCCCCATAAACCATGAAGAAAGGTGTGTAACCCGTAGACCTGTTGGGGTCGTGTTGATGTTCCATAACACCGAGGGTAACTCCTCCACCCAACAACCCCGCGTTCTCTGCAAAGGAACCATAAGCCGGCGCTTGATACCTCACAGAATATCCTGATTTGCTCGTTCTGCCTGCCCATTGGATTGAGGGTGAGCCACAGAGGAAACGTCAAGCCGGATATGCTCCCGTTGACAAAATTCTTCCATAGCGCCTTTAGAAAGATTAGTGCCATTATCTGTTATGATGCTGTGTGGAAAGCCAAAACGAAAGATCACCTTCTTCATGAATTGAACCGCCATTGCCGCATCACATTTACTAACCGGCTCTACTTCAACCCACTTAGTAAACTTATCAACTGCCACCAAGAGGTGGGTCTTCTTATTCTTGGACCTTTTAAAAGGCTCAACCATATCAAAGCCCCAAGTTGCAAACGACTAAGTAATTAGAATCATCCTCAATTCTTGAGCCAGCACATGAGCTCGTCGTGAAAATTTCTGACAGCCGTCACATCTACTTACCAAATCCTCAGCATCAGCGTGAGCCATCACCAATAAACCCATGCGATCTCTCTCATTACAAGAGATTTAGAGCCAGCATGATGACCACAATCTCCTTCGTGGATCTCTCATAAAATCTCCCAACCTTCTTCAGGAGAGACGCAACATTGAAACACCCCTATGACACTGCGATGGTGCAACTCCCCATTGACAATCGTCATTGACTTAGACCGCCGGGTTATCTGTCTGGCCAAGACCTCATCCTCTGGCAATTCACCCCGAGTCATGTAAGCCAAATACGGAACCGTCCAATTAGGAATAGCATGAAAATCCGCCACCAATTGCGCCTCCGGATCAGGAATAGCAAGATCCTCCTCTGTAGGTAATTTAACGGACGGGTTAAGCAAAATATCCAAAAACGTGTTAGGCGGCACCGGCTTACGCTGAGATCCTAGCCGGCTTAAAGTATCAGCCGCCTCGTTCTTCCGGCGATCAATATGCTCAACTTGGTAACCCTTGAAGTGACCTGCAATGGCATCAACCTCTCGTCGATAAGCTGCCATAAGTGGATCCTTAGAATCCCAAGTACCAGAAACTTGCTGAGCCACCAGATCCGAATCGCCACAGCACCTCACCCGGCTTAAGTTCATCTCTTTAGCCATCCGAAGACCATGGAGCAAGGACTCATACTTAGCTGCATTGTTAGTATAGTGGAACATTAGCCGTAGAACATTAGTAAACTTGTCACCTCGTGGGGAAGTCAAAACAACTCCAACCCCCAAGCCCTCCAGCTGTCTGGATCCATCAAAGTGAATAGTCTAATATGTGTTATCTGGCTTTTCCTCAGGTGCCTGCAACTCTGTCAAATCATTGATGAAATCCATAAGTGCTTGGGACTTGATGGTCGTGCGTGGCACATACTTTAAACCGTGAGGACCAAGCTCAATGGCCCATTTAGCAACTTGGCATGTGGCTTCCTTGTTTTGAATGATGTCTCCTAAAGGAGCAGAGCTAACCACCGTAATTGGATGACCTTGAAAATATTGCTTAAGCTTCCGGCTTGCCATGAAAACCCCATATACAAACTTCTGCCAGTGTGGATACCTCTGTTTGGACTCGATAAGCACCTCACTGATGTAATAAACCGACTGTTGAATCGGGTACTCCTTGCCTGCCTCCTTCCTTTCCACCACAATGGCTACACTGACGGCCCGGCTATTAGCAGCCACATATAACAATAGAGGCTCTTTATCAATAGGGACAGCAAGCACGGGCGGCTCAGCCAACTGTTTCTTCATATCCTCAAACGCTTGATTAGCAGCATCACTCCAAACGAAGTGATCCATCTTCTTCATCATCTGGTAAAGGGGAATAGCCTTCTCACCCAGCCAGCTTATGAACCGACGTAAAGCCGCAATACGACCCGCCAGTCGTTGAACATCATTGACACACACACCAGTTTAGCCAAGGAAGTAATAGCTTTGATCTTCTCCGGGTTAGCTTCAATGCCTCTGTTAGAAACCAACAATCCCAAGAGTTTGCCTGTTGGTACACCAAAGACACACTTAGCCAGGTTGAGCATCATCTTGTAGACCCGGAGATTGTCAAACGTCTCCTTTAAATCATAAATCAGGGTCTCTTTCTCTCTTGACTTCACCACAATGTCATCCACATAAGCATGAATGTTGCGCCCAATCTGATTGTGAAGGCAATTTTGTACACACTGCTGATAAGTCGCCCGGACACTCTTGAGCCCAGAAGGCATGGACACATAGCAGAAGGCTCCAAACGGAGTAATGAAAGCTGTCTTCTCCTGGTCTTTAACTGCCATCTTGATATGATGATAACCAGAATGAGCATCCAAAAAACTCAAACGCTCACAACATGTCGTAGCATCAATGATTTTATCAATACGAGGGAGAGCAAACGGATCAGCCGGACAAACCTTGTTTAAGTCCGTGTAATCCACACACATTCGCCATGTGCCGTTCTTTTTGAGTACCAGCACCGGATTAGCCAACCACTCAGGATGGAAAACTTCAATGATAAACCCGGCCGCCAAAAGTCGGGCCACTTCCTCACCAATGGCCTTCCGCCTCTCCTCGTTAAACCGGCGAAGAAATTGCTTTACCATCTTAAACTTCAGATCAATATTAAGAGTGTGCTCAGCAAGTTTCCTCGGTACACCCGGCATGTCTGAAGGCTTCCATGCAAAGATGTCCCGGTTCTCACGGATGAACTCGATGAACGTGCTTTGCTATTTTGGATCTAGATTAGCGCTGATGCTGAACTGCTTAGATGAGTCGCCAGGGACGAAATCAACCATCTTAGTATCATCCGCCGACTTAAACTTTCACGAAGGATCATGCTCTGTGGTTGGTTTTTTCAAGGATGTCATGTCTGCCGGGTCAACATTGTCCTTGTAAAATTTCAGCTCCTCCGTTGCACAAACTGATTCAGCATAAGCCGCATCACCTTCCTCACATTCCAAGGCCACCTTGTGACTCCCATGCATTGTGATGGTGCCCTTATAACCCGGCATTTTAAGATGCAAGTAGACATAACAGGGCCTTGCCATGAACTTAGCATAAGCCAGCCGCCCTAACAGAGCATGATAAGGGCTTTCGATCTTGACCACTTCGAAGGTTAACGTCTCAGACCTGGAATCGTGCTCATCCCCAAAGGCAACTTCTAACGATATCTTACCCACCGGGTAGGCTGACTTACCTGGCACGACACCATGGAAGACAGTGTTTGACGGCTTAAGATTCTTATCTGCCAGTCCCATGCGACGGATGGTCTCATAATAAAGTATGTTAATGCTGTTACCTCCATCCATGAGCACCTTAGTAAACTTATAACCCCCAACCTGAGGTGCCACTACCAGAGCCAGATGACCCGTATTATCAACCCGTGGCGGATGATCCTCATGACTCCACACAATAGGCTGCTCTGACCACCGCAAATAACGTGAGACCGCCGGCTCAATCTCGTTCACGGCCCTCTTATGAAGCTTTTGGTCCCGCTTACATAAGCTAGTGGTGAAGACATGATACTGCCCACTATTCAACTGCTTCGGGTTGGTCTGATAACCAGACTGCTGCTGCTGTTGACTCCCCTGATTACTTTGCTGATTGTAACCACCCTGGTTATCATGATCTTGAAACCCCGAAACTTGAACCGCTGCCTCCATGACCCGGACCCTGATCCGCCATTCGGGCCATGGTGGCGCTGGATGGACTCCCCAAAGCTTCTCATTATGCTGCAATCTTTCCACGAATGAGTAGTCGGCTTCCGATCCGTTCCGTGTTTTGGACACGGCTGATTTAACATTGCCTCAAGGTCAAATCCTGTCCTCAGAGCCGGTTGTCCCTTACGACATTGGTTATAATTGCATGCATTGGTGTTAGACACAAAGTCATCAGCTTTGCGCTTACCGTTGCCGCCCTGATTGGTAGAATTGTACTATTGTCCCTTCACGCCGCTACCCTTCTTCCCCTTTCCCGATCTTTCATCCTAAGAGTCGGGGTCCTTGGTACCATCAGAGTCGGCATACTTAACAAGAGCCGCCATTATCTCCCCCATGTCGTTGCAATGACGCTTGAGCCGCCCAAGCTTCTGCTTGAGTGGAATGAACCGGCATTTTTTCTCCAACATCAGAACCGCTGAGCCGACGTTGATATTATCTGAAGAATGTATGATGGTCGAGACCCAGTGCACCCATCTGGTCGTTGACTCACCCTCAGCCTGAACACTAGAAACCGAATCCACAATCGATGCACGTGTCTTTAAAATTATGTATAAACCGGGCCTTCAGCTCCGCCCATGAACGGATGGAATTAGCCGGCAACACCTTCAACCATGTACGAGCCGTCCCCTCTAACATCATGGTGAAGTACTTAGCATATGCAGCCTCACTAACATCCAGCATCTCCATGGCCATCTCATAACTCTCCACCCACGCCTCAGGGGGTTGATCGGCTGCATAATTAGGCACCTTACGAGGGCCTTTGAAGTCCTTAGGCAGGCGCTCGTTTCGTAGAGCCTCCATTAGACACGGCACACCGAAAGCCTTGGAAGTTACACCTGCCTCCACTGAAGCTGTCGGGTAAACTGGCGCATGCTGATCAATCGCCAGCTGAGCTGCCAGCTTGGCCTCCCGATGCGCTCTATCCTGGTGCACCAAATCAAGTGCACCGGCCCCATTGCGCGCCGGGTCATGCCCATGAGGTTGGTTACGGCGCTGCTCCGTACTTGGGACTGTTGGTGAATTAATGTGCCTGCTGTAACTCCGGCTTGGACGAGGGGTCGCATGAATCCGATCACGACTATAAGAGTAAGCCTGCTGCTGCACCAAAGCTGTTTCAAGAAGCTCCCTGGCCCTTCGGGTTTCAACCGCCGCCGGAGTTTCACCCTCGACGGGCAGAGCTGCCAATCGTGTAGTTGCAGCAATCATGTTATCCAGAGGGGTGGAGTAATGACCCGGTGGTGTCACCACTTGCTGAGGCGGAGTGCTCTTCATATGTGGCTGGCCAGGTGGCTCAACTATCCGATTCACCACGGGCGGGTTATTGGCCCCAGCTCCAGGGGTGTTGAAGAGGTCCCTCGACTCATAAACCAAGGGCAAACGACTCCGGTGCTTTCTCCTTAGGACTTCGTGTGAAGCGTTCTGATCTACCGATATGAATCTGCTTAAATTCGTTGTGCTTGGGCATCCAAAACGGCCCGCTACGCAGCCATCTTGGCGTTTTCTGCTGTTAATTCCGCCTTAGCCCGCGCTATCTCATCACGCAACTTAGCTATCTCTACTTTGTGCTGCTCCTGGTTGTCTGGGGTTACCTCAACCTCCATCAGAGTCGCCAGAGCCTCCAATAGATCTGCTAAAACTTGAGCCGTCGGGCGAGCTGACCCGCCAGCACCTGCAGTTGTCATTGCTGCCGCACCAGATGTTATAGCCACATCGGTTGTGATACATCCATTTTGCATCATGCTTTTATATCGATATTTATTGCATTATGGGCTGTTATTACACATTATTCACAATACTTATGCCTATTCTCTCTTATTTTACAAGGTTTACATGAAGAGGGGGGATGCCGACAGCTGGAATTCTGGGCTGGAAAAGGAGTAAATATTAGAGACCTATTCTGCACAACTCCAAAAGTCCTGAAACTTCACGGGAGCATGTTTCATAATATATAAAAAATATTGGGCGAAAGAAGTACCAAAGGGGGCCCCCTGCGTGGCCCCAGGCCCTCTGATGCCCATCTTTGGCTATATAGAGTCTTTCGTCCAGGAAAAAATCATAAGCAAGCTCACGGGACGAAACTCCGCCGCCATGAGGCGGAACCTTGGCGGAACCAATCTAGGGCTCCGGTGGAGCTGTTCTGCGGGGAAAACTTCCCTCCGGGAGGGGGAAATCATCACCATCGTCATCACCATCAATCCTCTCATTTGGAGGGGTCAATCTCCATCAACATCTTCACCAGCACCATCTCATCTCAAACCCTAGTTCATCTCTTGTATCCAATCTTTGTCTCAAAACCTCAGATTGGTACCTATGGGTTGCTAGTAGTGCTGATTACTCCTTGTAGTTGATGCCAGTTGGTTTATTCAGTGGAAGATCATATGTTCAGATCCTTTATGCATATTAATACCCCTCTAATTATGAACATGAATATGATTTGTGAATAGTTACGTTTGTTCCTGAGGACATGGGAGAAGTCTTGCTATAAGTAGTTATGTGAAGTTGGTATTCGTTCGATATTTTGATGAGATGTATGTTGTCTCTCCTCTAGTGGTGTCATGTGAACGTCGACTACATGACACTTCACCATTGTTTGGGCCTAGAGGAAGGAATTGGGAAGTAATAAATAGATGATGGGTTGCTAGAGTGACAGAAGCTTAAACCCTAGTTTATGAGTTGCTTCGTAAGGGGCTGATTTGGATCCATATGTTTCATGCTATGGTTAGGTTTACCTTAATACTTCTTTTGTAGTTGCAGATGCTTGCAATAGGGGTTAATCATAAGTGGGATGCTTGTCCAAGTAAGGACAGTACCCAAGCAACCGGTCCACCCACATATCAAATTATCAAAGTACCGAACGCGAATCATATGAACGTGATGAAAACTAGCTTGACGATAATTCACATGTGTCCTCGGGAGCGCTTTTCTTTATATAAGAGTTTGTCCAGGCTTGTCCTTTGCTACAAAAAGTATTGGGACATCTTGTTGCACCTTATTTACTTTCGTTACTTGTTACGCGTTACAAATTACTTTATCACAAAACTATCTGTTACCGATAATTTCAGTGCTTGCAGAGGATACCTTACTAAAAACTGCTTATCATTTCCTTCTACTCCTCATTGGGTTTGACACTCTTACTTATCGAAAGGACTACGATAGATCCCCTATACTTGTGGGTCGTCAAGACTATTTTCTGGCGCCAGGAGTGAAGTGCCATTGGTAGGTGGAATTTGGTAAGGAAAAATTTATATAGTGTGCTGAAATTTACTGTCACCTGTTACTATGGAACATAATCCTTTGAGGGGCTTGTTCGGGGTATCTTCACCCCGACCAGTAGAGCAAAGAGTTGCTCCTCAACCTACTGAACCTACTGAAAATGTTTACTTTGAAATTCCTTCGGGTATGATAGAGAAACTGCTAGCTAATCCTTTTATGGGAGATGGAACATTACATCCCAATTTGCACCTAATCTATGTGGATGAAGTTTGTGGATTATTTAAGCTTGCAGGTATGCCCGTGGATGTTATCAAGAAGAAGGTCTTCCCTTTATCTTTGAAGGGAAAGGCATTGACATGGTTTAGGCTATGTGATAATATGGGATCATGGAACTACAACCGATTGAAATTGGAATTTCATCAGAAGTTTTATCCTATGCATCTTATTCATCGTGATCGTAATTATATCTATATTTTTTGGCCTCGCGAAGAAGAAAGCATCGCTCAAGCTTGGGGGAGGCTTAAGTCAATGTTATATTCATGCCCCAATCATAAGCTTTCAAGAGAAATTATTATTCAAAAATTTTATGCTCGGCTTTTCTCGATAATCGCTCCATGCTCGATACTTCTTGTACTGGCTCTTTTATGATGAAGACTATTGAATTCAAATGGAATTTATTGGAAAGAATTAAACTCGACTCTGAAGATTGGGATCTCGATGAAGGTAAGGAGTCAGGTATAACACCTAAGTTTGATTGTGTTAAATCTTTTATGGATACCGATGCCTTCCGTGAATTTAGCACTAAATATGGACTTGACTCTGAGATAGTAGCTTCTTTCTATGAATCCTTTGCTACTCATGATGATCTCCCTAAGGAGAAGTGGTTTAAATATAATCCTCCAATTGAATTAAAAGTAGTTGCACCTATTAAAGTTGAAGAAAAGACTATCACTTATAATGATTCTGTCTTTCCTACTGCTTATATTGAGAAACCACCTTTCCTTGTTAGAATAAAGGATCATGCTAAAGCTTCAACTGTAGTTCGTAAGAGTAATACTAGAACACCTACTCCCTCTGAGCAAATTAAAGTTGAACCTAGTGTTGCTACGGTTAAAGATCTCTTGGCTGATAATATTGATGGGCATGTTATTTTCTTCTGTGATGAAGCTGCTAGAATTGCTAGACCCGATACTAAAAATAAACATAGACCTATTATAGGCATGCCTGTTATTTCTGTTAAAATAGGAGATCATTTCTATCATGGCTTATGTGATATGGGTGCTAGTGCAAGTGCAATACCTCATTCCTTATATAAAGAAATTATGCATGATATTGCACCTACTGAGATAGAGGAAATTTATGTTACTATTAAGCTTGCCAATAGGGACACTATTTCACCAGTTGGCATTGTTAGAGATGTTGAAGTCTTGTGTGGGAAAGTTAAATATTCTGCTGATTTTCTTGTTCTTGGTTCCCCACAAGATGAATTTTGTCCCATTATATTTGTTACACCCTTCTTGAATATTGTTAATGCTAAGATATACTGCAAAAAGGATGTAGTTACTATTGGTTTGGGGGATATGTCTCATGAGTTTAATTTTGCTAAATTTCGTAGACAACCCCATGATAAAGAACTGCCTAGTAAAGATGAAATTATTGGTCTTGCTTCTATTGTCGTGCCTCCTAATGATCCTTTAGAACAATATTTGCTCAACCATGAAAATGATATGTTTATGAATGAAAGAAGGGAAATAGATGAAGTATTCTTTAAACAGGGACCAATTTTGAAACACAACTTGCTTGTTGAAATCCTAGGGGATCCTCCCCCACCCAAGGGTGACCCTGTGTTTGAGCTTAAACCTTTACCTGATACTCTTAAATATGCTTATCTTGATGAGAAAGAGATATATCCTGTTATTATTAGTGCTAACCTTTTAGAGCATGAAGAAAAAAATTATTGAAAACTCTGAAGAAGCACTGTGCTGCTATTGGATATACTCTTGATGATCTTAAGGGCATTAGTCCCACTCTATGCCAGCACAAAATAAAATTGGAAAAGGATGCTAAACCGGTTGTTGATCACCAACGACGGTTAAATCCTAAGATAAAAGAAGTGGTAAGAAAAGAAATACTAAAACTTCTGGAGGCAGGTATAATTTATCCCATTGCTGATAGTCAGTGGGTAAGTCCTGTCCATTGTGTCCCTATGAAGAGAGGTATTACTGTTGTTCCTAATGATAAAGCTGAACTGATCCCACAAAGAATTGTTACAGGTTATAGAATGGTAATTGATTTCCGCAAATTAAATAAAGCTACTAAAAAGGATCATTACCCTTTATCTTTTATTGATCAAATGCTAGAATGATTATCCAAATATACACATTTTTGCTTTCTAGATGGTTATTCTGGTTTCTCTCAAATACATGTGTCAAAAGAGGATCAAGAAAAGACAACTTTTACATGCCCTTTTGGTACCTTTTCTTATAGACGTATCCCTTTTGGTTTATGCAATGCACCTGCTACCTTTCAAAGATGTATGACTGCTATATTCTCGGACTTTTGTGAAAAGATTGTTGATGTATTCATGGATGATTTTTATGTATATGGAACTTTTTTTGATGATTTCTTAAGCAACCTTGATCGAGTTTTGCAGAGATGTTACGAAACTAATCTTGTCTTGAATTAGGAGAGGTGTCACTTTATGGTTAACTGGTAGACTGCCCATGCGTTGCCACGGGCCAGGGAAAAATTTGTAAACAATGCTCAAGTTACCCGCCTCGAACGAAAACATTGCACGCAAGTATCTTCTCTCTATTCCAACAAACACCATGCACCCCATCTAGCCTCTATTTTTTGTTGAACTTCTCCCTAGCCCTCTTTGTCGATACATAAACCATCCTCTCAATATGCGGTAACTTGATTATGCATGTGGCTTCTATGTCATTGTTTTGTTGTCTCGCGCTACTATGTATGTTAAAAATATGGCATGTACAAGGCACCTCACCTTAGTAGAAATAGTAAGAAAATGTGGCATATGAACAAGAAAACAATCTTTCCACCACATGTTCATTCACAAACTAATAATTCTCTATTTATCTTTGGGCTCTGCTTCCATTTCCACCTAAGATGCATCTCCATCACTTTATCTCACTAATACATATTTTTCTACGACCTCAAATATACATACAAGAATCACACGACAAGGTTGCATCATTGTCATTCCATCTCTTCTTTCACTTCGGCTCTTTTGGTCATTGCAACACCAGTGTGCGCCGTCTTCACACTGCTCCAAATCTGCCCATGTTTCCATCCGGCTCCAAATACGCCCATTTTTTTTCTCTAAGTCAGTCATGTCGTAACAAATTTGTACTTTCAGCCTTCAGAATATCATTGTTTGGAATGAGGAGGGATTTCAGAGTTCACTTCTCTAAAAGAGAATGCAATACATATTGATACAGATTAGTGATGAACAAAAAATTGCTTCCATAGATGTAAATTACTTCTGTATGAAAATATATTTTGTTTCAAATGTTGATACTCCTTGCTTTTGGAACTTTAGTTTCCTTCATATGGTTTTTTCACTTCCTTTTTTTGGATGGTAACTGTTTCGGGTCAAATTACTTCTATGGCAACTAAATATTGTTTCCATATGGTTAAATTTTGTTTGTTTGGACTGACCATAGAAAATGATTCCTTGAATTGGCAATCGCTTCAATGTAGTACTCCCTCCATCCCGCAATAAGTGACTCAAAAATGACTCAACTTTGTACTCCTTCCTTCAATTGGAGTATATGTTTTCTTTTCTCATAGGAAAGGAGAGTGCTTTAATTTTTTACAGAACAAAATTGAGATTGATTTATTCTTTAGTTAAAATTGGTGCCACGAATATGTTTCATGGAATCTGAGAATTGTTCCAAACGTATCGATAAAGTACTTCCAATATAGTAAAAATTGGCAGTCTGAGGATTTTGCATTGAACCTCTTTTAAAATGGTGATGAAAGACCACACATGTTGAAGATAAGTTTGGCCTTAATCTAATCGAGAAACAACTGTTTTCCATACCAGACAAGCAACTACTCCTCTCTGACTCAATGTGCCACACCATTCACTCACCGTGTAATCCATACACATGTTCAGTACCTTTTGAATTTTATGCTCCCGCTTCTCCATGTGTCAACCCCTTTGTTCCTTGTTGACCCTAGCTTGTCTTGATATCAACATCAAGCAACAACAAAATATTACACCTGATACGACATCAAGCTATACAGGAACTATTAGACCACCCAAATTATTGAAGCTTCAGAATTTGTGTCTGGGACCATGCCTAATAAACTGGAAGAAAACCAAAAGATACTTATTGATATGAATCAACTTGGTTAAGTATGGTCAAATACAATGCACGGTGGAATATCTGCCCTGGAAAACAAAAGAAAAGGAGATGGAAGAAATCATGTACTCAATGGGTGGTTGTAAGTTCACGGGTATCAAGACTTGGCTCACATATCATTGATCATGGGTCTGTGTCAATATGGCTCCGGTGCCCAGTTTATCACAGTGTTTTGTTATTATTTCCGAGATAGTACTTTCTATTATAGTGTTGAGATAAGCAATTTAGATGTTTTAAATATTCCCAGCTCTTTGGATAAGAAGTATTTCAGTAACTGAATAATCTTTGACCGTCCAAAAGAACTACGATGTTTCTTTGGGAATAACAGCAGAACAAAAAATCCGAGAATCATGGCTGACCTATGAGGCGCAGATGTTGTCGAGGACCTAGCTGGCAAACCAGTGCCAGAAGACGACCTTGAACCATGCCTCCTCTCCTTTGCGCAACCTTGAAACCACAAGTAATTACCTGGCATTATTTCATTATCTCAGCTGGTTTTATGACTTCAAACATATGAGAGTACTCTAACATGTAAAATAATTCTTTCTCAGGTTCCAAATAAGTCAACAGTAGGTCAAAAATAGAGGTGAAACATTGCCAGGCAGGCAGACACACAACAATAGCCGATGATTATAGCTTAAGGTCCAATGAGGATAATATAAGTAGTGGAAAACGGAATTTTGTATCCACATCCCTATTGATCAAGGAGTAAGTCAACATGATACAAGGAACGTACAACAACACCCGAGACAATATAATTACAACACTGCAAAAAAAATTAGAGATCCATGTAATCAAATATCTCTTTGTTAAATTTTAGCTGAACAACTTAACTTATAGAGTGTCGATGGTTCAGATCTTTTTCCTTTTAATTAACATGTGAGTTATTATAAAGTGGGTAATTTCTTTTTGCGGTATATAAAGTGGGTAATTCATATAGACTAAGACATGGAAAAAGGGTGTAGGTGGTGCAAATTCATAGCAAGTTTTATATTGGATGCACACAAACAACTGTGTGGACACACAAAAAGAAAACAATCACTTTGAAAGTTTGAATAGAAATGTCTAAATGAACATCAGATGGTCTAGTGTCTCCACTGAAAGCACTACATGGACCCCTCATTAACAATTTAGCAATGAACAAACAATTCTAGTATTTAGACATGAGAATACCTTGTACAGAATTTCAAAGCCATAAAAAACATTACCACTGGTTTGGGTATCCTGGAAATAAAACAGAGGTAATAAATTCCTTATAACTAATCAGGTGAACATAGAAAATTGATTACCTCTGGTTTGATCCCATGTGCTCTAGCCAAAAATAGATCAAATCGGCAGGATATCCTATAAGGAAACAAATCTAGCAAGGAAACTGATTATTATTATATCTAATTTCCAGCTACCAGTGGTAGGCGCAAAGTGGAACACTATTACGTAGGACAACAAATTTGGGCAGGAGGAAGTATAATGGTTATGAATGCCAGGCAAAGTGTATTAAGTTCATAACTATGAGCATGCAAATAATTTATATGAAGGGTCCCTTTTCTTCTGCATAAGTCAGACATACTGTATGTATGTGTAATGTGTCCAACTGTACACAAATACAAAATATATATTACAACGGAAAATGCGTGAATATGATGATGAATATCTTATTCTGAACTCTTTTGCATCTTGTATAATGGACAGGGATTGAGATTCTAATTTCGGCACTACTGGAGAGTATGTTGTGTGCAAAACGAAACTACATGCATTAATCTACATGATTGTTCGTACCAACAGAGAAACAATTTTGCATCTAGTAGATGTGTGTATGTTTCAGGGTTATATTTAGTTGCTATAGAAAAAACACTTAAGGCTAGCAAATAGAATTAACCTAGTACATAGAAAGTAGAGAACTGATCGCTGCAGTAAATTATGAACTGATATCACACATAAAACAGTAACATACCCCAAAATCTATTCCTCGCAGCTCCCCACAAGTCTTCCTTCGCCCTCTTCTGCTCCACCAACCCCTGTTATGATTTCTCTCCCCTTAAATCACTCTTCTTACTCCGCATACCATCTCTGTCTCCCTAGCCCAAACATGCTAGTACCGTCAGTAGCGCGTCCGGCACCCCACGAAAGAAAACACAATACAACCCACACATGAATAATGATGTAAACATACGTGAAATTATGAACGCTCCAAGAAAATCATTCTGTAAATAACTTGAATGGTGTGTTGATATGCAGAAACATCTACTTCTTTACAAGACATTTACTTGTTTGGATTGCAAAACAAATATTGTTGTAGGAAATGATCTATTGGAAACTGGTACAAAACTTCAAACATCTTTACTGCTGGACATAAAACAAGCACACAACATCCTGTAATTATTTAGTTGCAGACATACATGCATGACAACCAACATATATAAAGTCTTGTGATGAATTGTGTTCAATGGTGAAGAAACTTGCAGCGAAGTGTTTCCTATTAAATGACCTCCCAAACCCAATGTTGGTTGGTCCACTCTACTAAGCTGTGCTATGTCAATAATCAAAAGAAATATATGCTTGTTTTACCACTGGCAATCATGAAAAGCCTACTGACTTTCGAATATAACTTTATCTGAAGATTATGTTATTTGCCCCGTCGACTTTGTTGCCTAGCTGGACAATCAGTACTGCAGTTGCCTAGATCCTACCCTCCTACGGACACTTATGTTCTAATCTGGAGATGAGGTGAGTACAGGGGTCACCCATGGATATATTGTCTAGACGATGAGATAGCACAGGAGATGAAGCAATGTGTGTACCTGGACGCCGCACTGGTTGAGGCACTTGATGGCGACTGATAAGCGCCTCCTGTTGCCGATAAAATCAATTGTTCTTGACCTTCGTTTAGGAGAATATCCAGAGTCAATGTGAAAGCATACGACTACATTTTCAATAAAATGGCTGAGAAATATTCATGTTTTTATGGAAGCACAACATGCTCGGGAGGGTAAAACTATCAAATTAGAGCAAGGATAATTATAGGAATCCAATTTAATAAAACACATTTGAGAAATTAAGGAGATCATCTCAATACTGAATTACGAGGGTGGGTGATCCTCTAGGATTCCAGATCAATAAACACAACGTGGTGCGTGGTATTTCCCCCGACTCAAGGGAAACAGTAGATTGATTAGAAATTCATTCTTGCTTCCTGTCGCATTGTCCACCTGTCTTGTTTCCTCGCAGCTCCACCTTCCCCTGTAGCAACAGCCAGGCCCTAAAACACCGAGCTCCTCTGCATCTCAGCGGGAAAGATAGAGAGATCGGATTGCATCTCACAAGCACACTTTAAAACATGAGTTGATGGATGGCATCCGTAGCCGAACCCTAGTAACAATTGTGTATTATTGATTGGCACAATCAGAACCTAACTAACAACCACCTTTCAGTGTCAGTAGATCTATAGATGTTGCATCCCACTTCACGTCCTAAGATTGTCTACAAAAACTTCACGTCCAAGTGACAGAAGCACAAAGGCTTCCATCAACAAAATAATTTTTTCATAACAAAATCTCTGCTATAAAGGATGCAACTATGACGAAGATATGCCTCTGTGTTTACCTTACATCATCAGAAGTTCAAAACTAATGCTAGATTTATTTTTTATAGAGAGATGCTAGATATGATAATACAACAGTAGTAAATGCCACATGATCCATTTGTGCAACGTCTGCCCTCCAATTCTTATTTAAGTGCTGGAATTAAAAGGGCAAAGCAGTGGGACATCACCACCCACCCATTAAATTTTTTGGATATTAACAATATGACTTTAAGGGGGAAAATCCTCACTGAACAGTAAGCTCCATTGCTAATCTAAAAATAATTGATCAAAATATGCAGGTTTGGCCCCTACCCCAAAGCTACTCCCTAATGTGCCTTAGTGGAATATAGTCTGCCGCAATCAAAAGATGAAATAAACAGCAGCGACATTGCATTAGGGAGGTTCGTTGCGTACATACCAGATGTACTCGGCGACGAACACGGTAGTCTCAATGGCGAGGGCCAGAACCTTCAACCCAGATGCTCCTCCCGACGCCCCACACCCTTGCTGCCGCCGACTTCGTGTGGATGGCTTACTTGTCCTGCACCATGAATTGGGCATGACAAAGATTTTGCTTTTAGGAAACAAATTTACCATAATGTGAAAGCACTGTAATTATGCGGCATAGCAGGACATTGACTTTATGCTTGCAGATTTATCACCTCTAGCAACGGTTGCCAAATTGCCACAACGATAGAGCCCCAACCAGATTACTGATCTATCTTAACTCTCAAGTATTAACTTATTAAATGTAAAATTCAGATGCAAGTGCAGTAGATGTATCACCTCTAGCAACAGTTGCCAAATCCACAACGATAGAGCCCCAACTCGATTACTGATCTATCTTAACTCTCAAGTATTAACTTATTAAATGTAAAATTCAGATGCAAGTGCAGTAGATTACTGCAGTTTAGCACTAACTGTACAACCAACAATTAAGATTTCAGAGGGCAAGCACTGTAGAATAGCATATGCTACCTTCACATCGGGTCCATGAGGTGTCGTACATTTGGATATTTCTGCATGCATCAGACATGCAAAAGTACTGATTCTAGGCACATGAATCGTACATTTGGATGCTTGGACGGACTGGTTGCATCAAAGATAATTAAGCTCTCAGTGTTAGCAAGTATAATGCTTAAATACTGGCAGAATCATGTTCCTCACGCATGGTGTTGCAATATTGCTTTTGGCGTCTAGCTCAACCAAAACAGCCGAGATGAGACAGCAAGGAAGCGGGTCAGTGTTGTACCTCAAGGAATTTCCTTCTGAACAAATTCAGCAAAATAGATTACCTGGCATATAATCACCCATTCGCTCCCAAGGTCCAAAGGCACAGGAGACTGTGACCGGGACCTTCGCAAGAGGCCGGTCATGGTGGCGGTCAGACGTCGATCCCGCAGCTCGGCAAAAGGCGGCATGGCTCGCAGGCGCACGTGCGCAGTGCAGTCAGGGCATCGCGGATCGAGGAGGTTGAGGAGGAGGCGCGACGCTCGCGCCACAGACGACCGGCGACGGACCAGAGTTGGCGGAAGGAGAGGGTCATGAATCGGGGCGAGCTCGGGCGGCCGCGGATGAACAAGGGTCGGAGAGAGAAGGAGGAGAACAGAGAGGAAACAGAGGCAGGTAGGTTGCGCGAGATCGCCGGTGTGGCCCTCGGCGGAGCGTGGCGGCTGGGCAAACCCTAGCGCTGTTTCAGATCGAGGGGAGCCTTGTTCCCGTCCGAGCTCGAGGGGTTTTTTTCGTTGGTTTTTCTTCGTAGGTATTTTGTCGTTCGATTCAGTTAATCACGACGGGAGTTTGGGCGTACGCGGGACTCCCGGTTTTTTTCTTTGGTTTTTCACGGCTGAAGGGATGATGGGAGGAAGTATCAAAGAAGTATCAAAAAAGACCGGGTGAGGTGGGACGAAAATAAAACTCGGAACGCGACCTACCAACTGAGACATTAGGACTAGAGATGAAGGTATTGTCTTGGGGCATAAAATTTCTGAAAGAGGTATTAAAGTTGATAAAGCTAAGGTTGATGCTATTGAAAATATGTCGTGTCCTAAGGACATTTAAGATATAAGAAATTTCCTTGGTCATGCCGGTTTCTATAGGAGGTTCATTAAGGACTTCTCTAAAATTTCTAGGCCTCTGACTAATCTCTTACAAAAAGATGTTCCTTTTGTCTTTGATGATGATTGTGTAGAAGCATTTGAAATACTTAAGAAAGCTTTGATTTCTGCACCTATTGTTCAGCCTCTTGATTGGAATTTATCATTTGAAGTTATGTGTGATGCTAGTGATTATGTTGTAAGGGCTGTTCTAGGACAAAGGGTTGATAAGAAATTAAATGTTATCCAATATGCTAGTAAGACTCTGGATAGTGCCCAGAGAAATTATGCTACTATTGAAAAGGAGTTTTTAGCAGTTGTATTTGCTTGTGATAAGTTCAGACCTATATAGTTAATTCTAAAGTAATTGTTCACATTGATCATGCTGCTATTAAATATCTCATGGAAAAGAAAGATGCTAAACCTAGACTTATTAGATGGGTTCTCTTGCTACAAGAATTTGATTTGCATATTATTGATAGAAAGGGAGCTGAGAACCCCGTTGCAGGCAACTTGTCTAGGTTAGAGAATGTTCTTGATGACCCACTACTATTTGTTGAT
>NC_053024.1:297880508-297941949 GCF_003073215.2 Triticum urartu | reverse complement strand
CCTTTCTTTTTTATCAATTGCTAATTCCGATCTCCCCCCCCAATCTGATATTATAGTGCCAGTGTAGATAGAAATTCCCTTATGATCTAATTCCGAGCGGTAGTAAATACCAGGACTTAGCAATATTTGATTGATCACAATTCGGTATATTCCATTTATAATAAAGGTTCCTAAGGAATTCATTATAGGAATGTTTCCGATAGAAATGGTTTGCTTTTGCACATCGAAACCAAAAATTAATCTCGCAGATACATATAATTCGGAAGAATAGGTGAGTGATTCATACACAGCATCTCTTTCTTTTATCGAGGGTTCTAGCAGTTGATATCCTTTCGCAAATAATTGAAATGCAATTTCGTGATCTGGATCTTTAATTGTTGGAAACTTGTCAAGTTCTTCTGCCAAGGCTTGATTAATGAACCTACAAAATCCCTCGAATTGGATCTGACTAAATCCGGGTATTGTGGACATTCCCTCGTTTCCATTCCGGAGCATCTTAATCTTAAGTTTCCTGTTTATCAAAGAAAAATTCCATTATCAGCTCACTCTTCATCAATCCCTATGGATCGATCTAGCAATCATGGAATCTATATTCTGTTTACTGAATCACATGAAATTCTAGGGAACTCCACATACGTATTTCATATATGTATTTCATACATATGAATAGAGACCATTTGGACGAAAGTTCGAGTTTGCCAGGGGTACAAATGAAATGAAAATGAATTGATAAAACATTCCTACAAAAAAAATTCTGCCACTTATACTTTATGTTATGATATTCTAATCAGATTGGATGGCAAAGATTTCTCATTTTATCTCCTTTCTATGAATGTAATAAAGCCGTAATATAATATACTAGAAAGTTTGACTTTACTTCGATTTAGAATAGCGTGCTTACTTTAATTTCTCAAAATAATTTGAGGGTTCTTTTTTATTTCGGATCGGAGTAGTATAATTGCTAGAAAATTCAGTATTTCATTGTGGAATTCTAAAATAAAGTAAGTCCCTTTTTTAAGTACATGCCAATCTAGTTATCCACCTCTCCCCATAACCCCGTTTTCACGGTTTAGGCTGCTCCCATTTCGCTCGCCGCTACTACGGGAATCGCTTTTGCTTTCTTTTCCTCTGGCTACTAAGATGTTTCAGTTCGCCAGGTTGTCTCTTGCCTGCTCATGGATTCAGCAGGCAGTTTAAAAGGTTGACCTATTTGGGAATCTCCGGATCTATGCTTATTTTCAACTCCCCGAAGCATTTCGTCGCTTGCTACGCCCTTCCTCGTCTCTGGGTGCCTAGGTATCCACCGCAAGCCTTTCCTCTTTTGAACCTCGCCATTAACGTTAAGGCTATGCCATCCTAAGGTGCTACTAAATGGAAGGATCTTATCAACGTCCATGAATGTGAAATCATAGATCGAACTGCCGAATTGGCAAAATTCGGTGCTATCGCTATCATAGTATCCGCTAAGTTCACGGGCTGGAGATAAGCGGACTCGAACCGCTGACATCCGCCACAGGGTAAACCACCGCCTCTCAGGCCTCCCCGACGGGTTCTACCATAGAGGCCAACGATAGACAATAACTCCCCCCCGAACACAGCTTACAACTTTCATCGTACTGTGCTCTCCAAAGAGCAACTCTTCTCAAAATCTCAAAACAAAAGGTGCTGAGTTGGAATCCCATTCTAAGGATTCTTGTGGTTCCGGGGAATCCAGTTACAGGAGAACCAGGAACGGGGAGCTCTCCCCTTTTTCCGCCCGACTCTTTGATCTTAAGAATGCTGGTTTTAAGAACGAGTGATTGCCCTTCTCCGACCCTTACTGCCCAACCGGAGAGCGGACGGCTAATGTGTTCCACTTATTGAACAGGGTCTATGGTCGGTCCATGGATTCCACTTTATGTTTTTTGACCTGTTTTCTGGTTTTCGCGCAGACGCACACGCTTGGGCCCGATTCCACTTCCGGGCTGCTGCACCCTAATCCTTGGGGCCCATGCATGTTTTTTCCTCTGCCTGTGGATTTAGTTATTTTCCAGTGCATCCGTAATTACCGTAGTGCCACTGTTTGTGTTGTTAATAACTAATTTTAAAATGCTTATAATTTTGTATAATTTCACAATTTGCAACTTTCATCCATATTTAAACATGTTGTTTCAATTAATTTGCATACATGACATCTTAAAATGGTTTATTTCGCAAATAAACAGCCGTAGTTCCGAATAAATAAAATTTATTACTAAATGGTGTAGAAAAATGCATACAAACATGGTGCATTTTCTTTTCATGTTTAACAACTCTAAAAATATGATTTTAGGCAGAACATTACCAAATTCGAAATATGCATATAAGATTTTCTGGAATTGTTATTTGTGTTTTTGGCCTCGTTTAAACTTGCCTAAATAGGTAGTTTGCATATGCTTCATCTCTTGCCATGAGTAACAACATTTGACCTTATCATGCATCATACTTGGTTGTGCATCATGCCTTGTTCATGTGTTGTTTGTTTACTATGTTGTTTGCTTCTTTCTGGTTGCACTTCTTCTCGATAGTTCTGGTCTCGTTGGATTGTGAGGATTCGTTCGACTATGTTGGTTCGTCTACTTCATGGACTCAATCTTCTTCCGAGCGGGATTTCAAGCAAGATGACCATTATCCTGGATATCACTACTATCTTTGCTTTCTAGTTTTCTCGATGCTATCGCTATGTCGCGCTACCTACCACTAGTTTGTCAAGCCTCCCAAATTGCTATAATAAGACTCTAACCTTTTCCACCATCCCAGCAAACTGTTGTTTGGCTATGTTACCGGTTTGCTCAGCCCCTTTCTTATAGTCTTTCTGGTTGTAGGTGCAGTTGTAGCTTGTTCCATGTTGGGACATGGATATCATGGGATATCACAATCTATTATTTAATTAATGCATCTATATACTTGGTTTTGGGTGGAAGGATAGACCTTTTACCTGGTGTTATGTTCCACTCATGCCACCCTAGTTTTCGTAACGCTGGTGTTATGATCCTTGCTTATCATTAACACGCTCAGGGGAATGGGACCCTCTTGATAGTTCGCTCTAAATAACCACTTCCAGCAAGGCCCAACATTGGTTTTAACATTTGCGAACAAAATAATACTAAACTAGGGCTTGTTCTGAATCTCTCCAGCTACTAACTTCACAAAATCCAGGTACGAAGTTAACCCGAGCGCCTGAGCTACGCGAAGCTAGAATCGAGAAGCTAACCTGGACTCCAGTGTAGAAATGCAAAGCACCAAAATCCCAGCTCCAGAAAAACAAGAAGGAGGAGTTGCCCATATATACGGCCGAGTGCCACTTGCTAAGAAAAGGTTCAGCCGCCCCCACCGAATCGGTACGCTTCTGACCTAGATCTGGCCCCAACCGCTATGCACGCCCATCTCCCTCGATAGTTTTCCCTCTCATAACCCAATGGCAGTTTAGCGCCGCCGGTCCACCGCCACGCCCGACTCCCCCGTGTCACAGCCCAACGATCTCTCCATCGGCAGATCGGGCCATCCCAGCCTCTTCTCTTCGAATCTCATTCCTTCGATGTAGTTTCCTCGCCGTCAGCCAGGAGCAGTGAGCACGCCCAACCCGATGTGGCAACGCCATTGATGCGAGAGCCACGTCACACGAGCTTGCATCCCGAACTGGGCTGGTTCCAGTGGGCCAAAAGTAGCGCTGAATAGGCCAACTCTCTCCACAACTGGGCTGCCAGCCGAATCTGGTGATAGGAGAAGCTACCTCAGTGCAGAACGGATGGGATTCGCGAGGTGGAGCGAGAAGCTACTTTGAGAAGCATGATACATAAAGTTTTCTGAAGCTGGAGGGGTTCAGAACATGCCCTTAATTAATTAACTCATAGGGCGTCATGAACCAGAGGATTCTTTATTCCACATAATACAGGGGGCAGTGTTGATGGTGCTGGACCAACATAGAGCCACTTGCGATACCTCCCTGGGCAACTAGGGTCTTCAGTAACTGTACGTACTACCCATTCGGTTGTGTCCTGAGAACGAGATACATGCGGCTCCTATCAGGGTGTCGACACGTCGGGAGGTCTAGCTGGACTTGTGTTACCATTGTCGAAATGTCTTGTGCACCAGGATTCCGAGGATACTTTGGGTTGACTCGAGGTTGATCGTGTTTTCTTGAGGTTGGTGTATTCCACCGCAGCTTGTGTTGGTTTGTGATGGACCAGGTTGGAACATCCCTATAGGGTTAAATCTTACATGAAGCCATGCCCGCGGTTATGTGGCGCTTGGATATTTATAACCCCTGGTTGTAGAACTTGACACCAGATCCGAATTAAAATACACCAACCGTGTGTAACCATGACCGTCTCTTTTTGAGGGAGTTTGGGAAGAGAATAAGATGGGGTGATTTTTGACTCGTAAGTAGTTCAAGATCACTTATTAATAATTACTAGTTGTGACCATTATGCATAGTTTAATCTTCTTACTCTTGTACTCGTAAGCTAGCCACCATTCAATGCTTAGTACTTGCTGCAACCGCACCACTTAACCATTCCATACCCATTAAGCTTTGCTAGTCTTGAAACCCATGGTAATGGGATTGTTGAGTTCTAGTGGCTCACAGATTACTACAACAACAGATGCAGGTATAGGTAATGCAATGACATGATGGTTTTGGAGTTCTTCCTCTGCTTATTATTTTTTGATCAGGGGATAGGTTCATGGTCGGCAACCTAGGCTAGCGGGATTGATGTTGTTTGTGTGTTTCGTTTGATTTAATCCATAGTCGGATGCCACTCTTTTGTATGATGTTTGATGTCTTCATGTGGCAATTGTATGCCTTTTATGTATCCCCATTTGAGTTCTATATGGTACGATGTAATGATATTCACCTTGCAAAAGCGTCTTCAATATGAGGCTCTGTCCTTGGTGGGACCTTCAAGTTCCTCTCGAATAGGATCGCATATTGGGCGTGACACTGGCCTCCCTGTGGGATTGTTATTCTTCTTCTCCTTCTTCTCTGGCGCCTTTTAAGGCGCCACGATCAGCATCTCTTCTAGCGGGGCCGACATGCGGTGTTCGGGAAGCGGGGCCGAAATATCCATTAGTACGACCCTCTTAAGCCAACCCTGAGGAAACAAGAAGAAAGAGTAGAAGACCATAAAGGGAATAATACTACATTACCTCTTTCGAGAGATTCTTGGTGTCGAGGCTGATGTCCTCCTTCTCGGTGGGCCACGTCTTCTGCGTCTTGAACAATGCCTTTCACAGCTTCTCGTGGGTGGTACCAAAGAAGTACTACACGATGCGGGGGTCTTGGGGCTTCCAGGACCACATTGGGCTAGCCCGAAGTTGGCAAGGGACTAGACTGCGATGGAACATGATCTGGACCATGTTGGTCAGTGTGGCCCCCGCCTTTATCATATTGGAGACACATTTTTGCAGTGCCTCAACCTCGGTGGTAGACCCCCAGTCAAGGCCTTTTTCGGTCGACGAGGTTAACCTCATCGGGGGTCTGGAACTGAATTCTGGAGTTGCTGCCCAGGCCGCGTCACGAGGCTATGTGATGCAGAACCATTCTTTTTGCCAGATCTTGACCGTGTCTACAAACACGCCCTCCGGCCAGCCGAGTCACGTAAGCCTGCTTGCCATGGCAGCCCCGCAATCCACATGTTGGTCGTCAATGATCTCTAGCTTGACATTGAAAACCTTCTGCCATAGGCTGAACTACGGCTAAACCCGAAGAAAGGCCTCACAAATGGTGACGAAGGCCAAGATGTGGAGAAAAGAGTTCGGATCCAGGTCATGGAAGTCAAACCCGTAGTAGAACATCCACTACCACAAATATGTCAACTTGTGACCTTCTGTCGGTGACCCTGTAAGAAACGGTCGTAAACCTACGACCATTTGAGACCAATTGGTCGTAAGCTATTCGGGGGGCTCCGAACCCTAAACCATAACGACCATTTTGGTCAGAAAGGTCATAATTTCCTTACACAAAATGGTCGTAAAGTAGACAACACTGGTCTGTTGCCTGATTTATAGCTGATCACCACCAATATAGATGGTCATAGCCTTGTAAATTGTGGTGCATTGCTATGACTAGGCGCCACCTCATCAGTTTTGCCTATGTGTCATGTCCATGTGTCAATTTTTGCCCTAGGTTGTGAAGCAACCTACATTTCTGTCATTCCAAAGTTCCCCAAAAGAATCTCATAAATTCTTTGGATCATATCTTCCTCAAATATGTAAAAAACATTCCTTTCCTAGTTCAAAAATAATTCAACAATATTCATTTTTGTATTCTGTTCAGAATAGCACTTTGTGAAGGAAGTGCTATTTATATTTTCTCGATTGCCCTAAAAAAATTTGTGCACTCTTTCCTATCCAAATTGTTGCCACATGACAAAATTTAGCTGCATTTGCCTAGTCAATCTTCCTCAACAAATTTCCAAAGCTTCTGTTCATCTAGAAGCTTTGTGAAGGAAGTACTAGCCAGGAATATCCTAATGAGTTGAATTTTTGCCACATCTTTTATATGCCCAAATCATAGCTCCCCACAAATTTTGAGCCCCATCTAACAATGCATGTGAGCTCACCATCAATCTTTGTTTTGGTAATATTTGTAGTTTGTGGAGCAACTATATTTTATATTGCTTTTATAATTGTTGAAAATTTACCAGGACATAACGCTGCCCATAGAACCCCCCCTCCACCAAAGTTCAGCTCATTTAATTTATACAATTTCCCTCAATCTTTTCACAATTTTCTGTTCAGTGGAGAGCATTGTGAAGGAAGTAGCATTTTTATTTATCCAAATGGTATGAAAATTTTACACTACCTTAATATGCCCAAATTATCATCCTCCTCCAAATTGCAGCTCAATCCAATCATCTATGTGAGCCCAACTTCAATTTCTATTTTCTGGCCAGATTGGCTCATTGCAAAGCAAGCGCTATCTAGACCCCTTCTATTGGACTCAAAGTGTTTGGGCGCTCTTCCATATCCAGATCTTTGGGACATGCCAATATGTAGCAACATTTGCCTAGTAAATCTTCCTCAGCAAATTTCCAAAGTTTCTATCCAGAGAGAAGTTTTGTGAAGGAAGTACTAGCTAGTAATATCCAAATGATCTGAGATTTTTTCGAATCTCCATATGCCCAAATCATCAATCTCCACAAAATTTGAGCTTTATCCAGCAATCCACGCGAGCTCATCATCCAATTTCTTCCCTTCACATTTTTAGTTTGTGAAGCAACTATAGTTTATATTCCTTAGTTATTGCTGCAACTTTACCAAGGCATGTTCCTACCTATATAACTTCCCTCCACCAAATTTGAGCTCATTTCATTTAGCCAATTTCTCTCGATAATTTTCTCTAGTTTTTGTCCAGAGAAGAGCATTGTGAAGGAAGTACCACTTTGGCATGTCCAAATTGTATCCATTTTCTACAGTGCTTTCCTATGACCAAATGACCATCCTAAACCAAATTTCAGCTCAATCCAATCATTCATTTGAGCCCAGCTTCAACATCTATATTTTCTATTTAGTGTGGTACTTTGCAAATTTGCTAAGACAGTCTCCTTAGTAGATTATCATCCTCAGCCAAAACTCAGGCCCATAATCAAACAACTGGCTGCTAATTTATGTTTGAGCTTAGTTCAATCACGTCGTGAGATTTCTCTATTGTATTCTTCTTCCTAACACCTATCAGGGGGTTTCCAACCCATTAGACATGCCTATCCTCGCCTAGAATGCGTGGCAACGCCATGGTCACGCAGTGACCACGTGGCTGGCATGCCATTTTATGCGCTCTGGAGTTGGGTCCCTCGGCCACCGTCCAAACCTCGACGTCTCACCAGCACACCATGTATCTCTAATTAAATAGATACTTATGTACCTTGAAATAATTTTTGGAAAAAATAAAGAGCAAACTATGAGGCAGCTGTAGTTCAAGTTTGACCCACTTCCTACTTAATCAGCGAAAATTTGTCTTTTTCATGAGAGGTGGATTAAATCTTTTTTTACCGAACAATTTGGTCAATTGTACATTAAATATGTCCTAATATTTTAGAAAATTTATTTGGTCCAATTTTGCAACAAATATATGGTAGTTCCTTCACAAAGAAACTCATTTTGGGCACTCGAAAAATGGGGAATGAATTTTTTGTCAAAAGAAAATAAAAACTTCCATAGGCAACATTGTTTGCCATTACAAGATGCACCCTTGTGCACAATATTCGATCATTTGAACAAACTATGCCATGCATGCATGTGGCCATAAGATTGATCATTTGGCTTGAAAGCCATGAATCTTCACACATGATAGCTCATTTATGAGAACACTTTTTAAATTAATTGCCATATTAGAAGTTTATTATTTTTCCTATTAGCTCGGTCACATATAATGACACAATGTGAAGATTTTCCAATTTTCCAATTTTATGATTTTTTTTGAATTTCTCATGCCGATTTCAAAATGCGGTCAAAACGGCAGGCATGACCGTTCCTAGCTACTGGCTGAATCTTGGAAAACTTTTGGTGTTACTCTGATTAAAAATAGATACTTATGTACCTAGAAATGGTTTTGGAAAAAATAAAGAGCAAACTATAAGCCAGCTGTAGTTCAAATTTGACCCACTTCCTACTAAATCGGTGGAAATTTGTCTTTTTCACGAGAGGTGGATCAAAGCTTTTGACACCCAACCATTTGGTCAACTGTACATTAAATATGTCCTAATATTTTATAAAATTGTTTTGGTCCAATTTTGCAACAAATATATGGTAGATCCTTCACAAAAAAACTCATTTTGGGCACTCGAAAGATAGAAAATGAATTTTTCCTCCAAAGAAAATGAAAACTTCCTTAGTAAACATTGTTTGCCATTCCAAAATGCACCCTTGTGCGCAATATGTGATTATTTGAACAAACTATGCCATGAATGTGGGCATGAGATAGATCATTTGGCTTGAAAGCCATGAATCTTTGCACAAGATAGCTGGTTTCTAAGAACACTTTGTAACATCCGAAATTTTCAATTCGGAATGTTATACATTAGATCATCATGCATATCATATTTTCTTGCATTTTGGCCGATCCTAGAAATTTCACGCAACTCAAGGACCCTCGGAGAGAGTTGGAGATTTCGTTATTTTCATATTTGAGTTTTCTCAAATTTTGAAAAGAGGATCATTTGATTTTATTTATTTCATCTTCAGTTATTTTTCCAATATCAAAAATATGAGAGAGGGGAATAATATGACTTTCCCAGATTTAGGAAAAATGAAGATTTAATAAATAAATCAAATTTTGGATTTTCCGGAGTTTATTTGCATTTTATTTGGATTAGGGAAAAATGCGCGTTTTCAAAAATTGCATCTAGGCCCCGTGTAAAGTTCTTTTTGTTCGACTCATTTTTAGGAGTCGGGGAAAATTTACTTCGGGAATTTTGGAGTTCGTTTAGATTTTCTTTTCTTTGTTTTTCTGCGCGCGTAACTATTTAAAAAAAATAGCGTCACGCCCTCATGGGCCAAGGCCCAGCCGGCCCAGCCGCCCTCCTCCTCGCGCGCGCCCGCACGCAATGCCGCCGCCGCCGCCGCCGAGTCCGATCCGGACTCTGCCGCCACCGCCCCTTGCCTTGCCCCCTCCCCCAAGTCTCCTTCCCCCCTCTTTAAATACCCAGCCCCCCTCTCCTCCCCACACCACCCCGCCGCCCCACAGCAGCCGCAGCAGCCGCAGCGCCGCGCCTCCGCCGCCCGCCGCCTGCCGCCGCCGCCCGCCGCCTGCCGCCGCCGCCCGCGCCTCGCCTGCTGCCCCGCCGCCAAGCCCCGCCCGCCGGGAGCCCCTCGTCGATGTAGCCCCGCGCCGCGCCACCCTCCCCTCGGTTCAGTTTTTTTTAAAAGAACCGTTCCGGTTTCTTTTCGTTTCGTTGTTTCGGTTTTTTCGAAACCCTAGATCGGTTTTTCATTTTTTTTTCAGTTTAGTTGTTTAGCGAGTGTTCGCCGGACCGTTCGTCTTAACGAACGTGATCACCGGTTATTCTCGGTTAACGAACATCCGTTCGTTTAACCGTTCTTCGTTTTCTTTTTCGTCGGATTTATTCCGCGATTTTCTGATCGCGACTTCAGATCCGATCTTCGTTTTAGTTTATCTTCTCGCTCATTTATCGGAATCAGGTGACTCAAGCGCCTGGAGTTTCGTTTCGAAACCGCCGTTCCGACTAATCAACTTAAACAAGTTTTTTCTACTGTAAAATTTGACCTAGTTTCAACTTGCTAGAACCGAGTTGTTTTCTTCCACCGTTTGTTTTCCGTTACTTTGTTCGGTTCGTTTTCTTTTTGCAACCGGAGTTCTTAAGTTGAACTTTCTGGTTCGATCTCTTGTTCGAGTTTTACCTGTGCATTAGATGAGTACTTATTGTATGCTTGTTGTTTGTCTCCGATAGATTACCCGGAGTGCGCCGCCTGTTACTTCGAATCTCTAGGTTTCGCGGATCATCAGCAAGGCAAGTAACACTTTGATCATACCTTTTCTACAACCCAGTTTTATTACATTAGATCAATCTTCACACACTGCATGATTAGGATCTAATTAAATTGTGGGATGGGAAGTAGATGAGGTAGTACCTAATACCTGTGTATTATGAAACCTTTGGGAGTTACTTCTACGTTGGCCTATTGTGCCATGCTATGCTAGTAGACGTGGATTGGGTGAGTGATATCCATGACAGATGTGAGTTTGTTAATTTTAATGGTTTATCTAAGGTGGCAACTTAAACACACATCTGGGTGTATTGAGGCACCTGGTTTCTATCAGGACTTGCCTGTTTTTCTTTGGACCGCCACCCAGGCTCAAAGGGATCATAAGATCATTCATGCTAGTAACTTCCGTGTGCAGCCACAAGCCATTATGGGCTCTGGCATAGTTGATTAAGTTGTGCGAACTCTTACAGTGGTAGACTAGCAGATGTAGGGGATGTAGGTGGTACGGTCTACCCGATCGTAAGGTGCTAGTGCTTCTGAAAGACTATGTCTCGGTCATCCGTCTTCTCAAACAGCATGTAGTGCGAGAAAACAAATGGAGGCGATCGAGTCTTGTGGGGAAAAGTGCGCAAACCTCTCCAGAGTGTAATAAACTAATCATGATTAGTCGTGTCCCCGGTTATGGACAACTTGAGTATCTAGTACTTGAATATCGTGTGAGTCTCATCATGTTACTTCTAATTAACATTGTTGGGTTTTTAATGTTCACTTAATTGGGATCGGAATGCTGTCAACCATTCTCGATGTTCAACTACCATGATAGCTAAATAAAATTTATTCCTTTGCAGTAGGGAAAAACTGGCTTTACGCAAAACTATAACCATAGAGCTTTCCACTAGCCATACATGCATATAGTATAGCTCATTACTGTTCATTACTCTCTATGTGTTACATTGCCGGCATATTCCATGTGCTGACCCGTTCTTGGGCTGCAACGTTAATGTTGCAGACTTTTTAGACGATGATTAAGGTGCTTTTAGGTCGTGGTTCTATACTCAGTGATGCCGTTGGAGTTGATGGACTCACTTATCTTCCAAGTCTTCCGCTGTTATCGTTATTAGATGGCCTTAAGCCATATTTATTGTAATAAGTTCTCTTTTGAGACACTCGATGTAATAAGTGTGTGATTGCTACTCTGCTATAAATCCTTCGAAGTACTGTGTGGTGTCAGCATTACTGATCCAGGGATGACACCGGAGCACAGAGACTTGATCCATTCGGGTCGGGTCGCTACAGAGATGGTATCAGAGCCAGGTTGACTATAGGACACGACCACTAAGATAAAGCCATAGATCACTATTCTCTTCTCATTTTCTAACTCCTCATCTTTTCTACTCTTTTAGGATGACGAACGCGAAGATCAAGTACGCTCAACCGGATGAAGGCACACCTTTTGGATTTCACTTGAAGGAAGTCACCAAGTACCTGAGCATTGGATTACCAAGCTTCACCGGGACCTTCAACGCCACTCTTCCTGAAGAGGAGCACTGGAAGATTCAAGCCCACGTTCCGGGAAGGACATTTGCACCAATCACGAAGCCCATAGATAGTATTTTCAGTGCACCAACCTGGAGTCTGGGAAAGAGCATGGCAGCTCATATCACCATAGGACGCATTGGAGAAGTTTATCAAGAAGACCTCAAGGACACTATCTACCAGATTTGCGGACGCCGAGATGGACAATGGGAGATAGTCAGCACCAAGAAGGATAGATCCATTGCAGCTTTCATCCAGGAGTTAAACCAGCACATTCGACGCCACGAGAACCAGATGTGCAATGATATGATAGAGTTGAAGAATGCGAAGGCAAGGATCATCGAGCTAGAAGGAGAACTGAAGTCTACACGCAAGGACTACATGGACGAAATCGTAGCTCTAGCAAGGCACAATGGCGATCTTAAGCAAGAGATTGAAGAACTCAAGGGGAAGTTAGCATCCAAGAGGGAAGACAAGTACGTCGCATGTCCGGACAACTACATCATCCTCGACGACACCGATTCGGATCCAAGTGAACCCGACTTTGAAGACGAAGCTGGAGCAGACATCATGGAGTCTTCCACCGATTCAAATTTCTAGATGACCACCAAATATGAGCAGTATTTCCCCCATGTATACATTATAGTTCGAGCACTTTTGCGATAGTTCTAGACCGTTTGTATGCCCTTGTTTGATTTGAATGAAGTGATTTTGTGTGCATTTGCTCATGTGCATTGGGGTAGTGTTTTCTCTTTAGACCTCACTCTATTCTTAATTCTCGTCTTTTCTAAACCCTCAGATGCCTCCGAGACGTGACAATGGATTTCCACCGGAGCTCACTCAGTTGATCCAGCAGCAGAATCAATTGATGCAGTTGTTAGTCCAGAACCAGCAGAACAACAACAACAACAACCCACCACCACATGTTGACCACTTAGCCCGTTTTCTTAGGCTGAATCCGCTGGTGTTTTCCAGTAGCACCGAGCCAATAGTAGCAGACGATTGGCTCCGCAAGATAGGAAGGGAGTTAACCACTGCAGGATGCACAGATGGTGAGAAAGTGAAGTTTGCCGCACATCAGCTTGACAGACCCGCAGCAACATGGTGGGAGAATTTCACAGCCACTTACCCAGTTGACACTGTCACATGGGATCAGTTTCAGCAAGCTTTCCGCACTGCCCATGTTTCAGCAGGAGCTATGGCCATGAAGAAGCGTGAGTTTCACAACTTACGCCAAGGAGGAAGGACAGTTGGCCAGTACGTTGACGACTTCAGCAAGTTAGCACGTTATGCCTCAGATGACGTTGCTACGGATGCAGCTAAGCAGGAGAAGTTTCTGGAAGGACTGAATGATGAGCTAAGCATGTAGTTGATGGTAGCAAGTTTCAACAACTACCAGGAGTTGGTAGATCATGCCATCATGATTGAAGGGAAGCAACAGCAGATTGAGAACCGCAAGAGGAAGTATGGACATGGGAAGTATAACTCTGGAGCCCAGCAGAAGCCCCGTTTTACCCCTAAACCGGGAGTTCAGTTTCAGCATACCCATGGAGGAGGTAGTTCGCACAACCATAATGGCCACAAAAATGGTAATGGGAATGGAGGAAGCAACGGCCAGAACCGTACCACCCCATCAACCCCAGCCAAGAGAGATCTGAGTCAAGTCACCTGTTTCAAGTGTTCGAAGACCGGACATTATGCCAATGAATGTCCTGAAGGCCAGAATGGAAATGGCAATGGAAGCTCTGGGAAGAAGCCGAACCCTTTCAATAGGGGACAAGTGAACCACGTTAGCGTGGAGAGGTTGAAGATCAGCCTGATGCAGTAATCGGTAAGTTTTTGGTTAAGTCATTTACTGCACTTGTTCTTTTTGATACTGGTGCATCGCATTCATACATATCAAGGGGATTTGTGGATAAATATAACCTGCCAACCCAAGCCCTTAGGTCACCCATGTTAGTAAGCTCACCAGGAGCGGAGTATATGGCTAGACGATGGTGTGATCGGTTACCATTAAGGATTGGTAACTATGTGTTTCCCTCAGACCTAATAGTATTGGAATCTCAAGGATTGGATGTGATATTAGGCATGGATTGGTTATCAAAGTATGAAGGGAATATTGAGTGTGCTAGTAAATCAATTTTGCTTACCACACCAGAAGGAAGAAGGATCAAGTATGTATCCCGGCATGTGCCAAAAAGGACACAAGTAAATTGCCTAACAGGAGTTGTGCAGGAGGAAGTACTAGTGGTAAGGGATTTTCCTGATGTATTTCCAGAAGAGTTGCCAGGCATGCCACCGGATAGAGCCATTGAGTTTTTGATTGAGTTATTGCCAGGCACTGGGCCAATATCAAAGAGACCATATAGGATGCCAGCAAAGGATTTGGTGGAAATTAAGAATCAGATTAAGGAGTTACTGGAGAAAGGTTACATTCGCCCAAGTTCTTCGCCTTGGGGATCACCCGTACTTCTAGTGGAGAAGAAGGATGGATCATTAAGGATGGTTGTTGACTACCGTGGATTAAATGAAGTAACCATCAAGAACAAGTACCCACTACCAATGATTAATGATCTATTTGATCGTTTGCAAGGAGCTAAAGTGTTTTCCAAGATCGATTTACGATCAGGGTACCATCAGTTGAAGATTCGAGAGCAGGACATACCTAATACAGCATTCACCACGAGATACGGATTGTACAAGTATACCGTTATGTCATTTGGACTGACTAACGCGCCTGCCTATTTTATGAACCTGATGAACAAGGTGTTTATGGAGTTTTTCGATAAGTTCGTCGTAGTGTTCATCGATGATATCCTGGTTTATTCAAGGAATGAAGAGGAGCATAAGGAACATTTGCGTTTGGTTTTGGAGAAACTAAGGGAACATCAATTATATGCCAAGTTCAGCAAATGTGAGTTTTGGTTGAAGGAAGTAGGATTCCTTGGACACGTTATATCTGGAGAAGGTATAGCTGTAGATCCCACTAAAGTTGAAACTGTGACCAAGTGGGAAGCACCAACAGCAGTTGGAGAGATCCGGAGTTTTCTTGGACTCGCAGGATACTACTAGAGATTTATTGAGAACTTTTCAAAGATTGCAAAGCCTATGACGGAGTTGCTGAAGAAGGATACTAAGTTCAAATGGACTGAGGAGTGTGAGGCTAGTTTTCGGGAATTGAAGAAACGTTTGGTTACCTCACCAGTGTTGATTTTGCCAGATCAAACCAAGGATTATGAGGTGTATTGCGACGCTTCACGTCGAGGACTTGGAGCAGTGCTTATGCAGGAAGGGAGAGTTGTTTCGTATGATTCACGACAACTGAAGTCTCACGAATTGAATTATGCTACGCATGATTTGGAGTTAGCAGCCGTAGTGCATGCATTAAAGACATGGAGACATTTCCTCATTGGAAATCATTGTGAGGTGTACACGGATCACAAGAGTTTGAAGTACATTTTCACGCAGAAGGAGTTGAATCTCAGAGAAAGGAGATGGTTGGAGCTCATCAAGGATTATGATATGAGATTGCATTACCATCCCGGAAAAGCTAATGTAGTAGCTGACGCATTGAGCCGTAAGAGCCATGTCAATACACTAATGACGGAAGAAATACCCAAGGAGTTAGCAGAAAACCTTTGTGAGCTATGTTTGGGATAGTTCCGAGAGCCTATGTGGCAGCATTGGAGATTTAGTCAACATTGATGGATAAAATCAGAGAAGCTCAGCAATCTGACAAGGAAATTGCTTCTATAAAAGAGAAAATGAGCGAAGGAAAATCAAAGGGATTTCGTGAGGATGAGCATGATACCCTATGGTTTGAGGACCGTGTTTATGTGCCAAATGACCCGGAGATCAGAAGGTTGATTCTGCAAGAGGCACATGATTCACCGTATTCGATTCACCCAGGAAATACCAAGATGTATTTAGATTTGAAGGAAAAATTCTAGTGGACCGGAACAAAGAAGGATATTGCAGCATATGTAGCAGTTTGTGACGTATGTCATAGAGTGAAGGCAGAACATCAGAAGCCAGCCGGATTGTTACAACCATTGCCGATACCCGAATGGAAGTGGGATAAGATAGGCATCGATTTTATCACAGGACTACCCAGGACGAAGGAAGGCTATGACTCGATATGGGTAGTAGTTGATCGTTTGACGAAGGTAGCACATTTCATTCCAGTTAAGACCACTTACACCAGTGCTAAGTTGGCAAAGATATACATGACTAGAATCATTTGTTTGCATGGAGTTCCGAGGAGTATTGTATCAGATAGAGGAACCCAATTTACCTCAAAGTTTTGGAATCAGTTGCATGAGACTTTGGGTACTAAGCTAGAATTTAGTACAGCTTTTCATCCGCAGACAGATGGACAGACCGAGAGAGTCAATCAGATTTTGGAGGATATGCTGAGAGCTTGTGCGCTAGATTATGGATCTAGTTGGGACGATAATTTGCCATATGCAGAGTTCTCTTACAATAATAGCTATCAGACCAGTTTGAAGATGGCCCCTTTTGAAGCTTTATACGGAAGGAGGTGCAGGACACCGTTGTCATGGGGCGAAGTTGGAGACCGTCAGTTCTTTGGACCAGATTTGATTAAGGAGTCTGAACGGGAAGTTAAGTTGATTCGCGATAGGCTCAAGGTAGCCCAGTCCAGGCAAAAGAGCTACGCAGATTCTAAACGCAAGGAGACAGTTTACGAAACCGGAGACAGAGTTTATCTTCGAGTATCCCCACTTCGAGGAGTTAAGCGCTTTGGAGTTAAGGGAAAATTAGCACCGCGTTTCGTTGGACCGTATAAGATCTTGCAACGTATGGGAGAAGTCGCTTATAAGTTGGAATTACCAGAGGGACTGTCAGGAGTTCATGATGCATTCCATGTTTCTCAGCTGAAGAAATGTCACGCCAAGATGGCGGAGGTACCACTAAGAGATACAGTGCCGCTTGAAGCGATTCAGTTGAAGAATGACTTGACGTATGAGGAGAAACCAGTCAAGATTCTCGATTATGCCAGCAGAGTTACCCGCAGCAAGGTTATCAAGTTTTGCAAAGTTCAATGGAACCACCACTCAGAGGATGAAGCCACCTGGGAGAGAGAAGAAGATTTGCTCAAGGACCACCCTCACCTATTTTCTAGCCAACCCGAATCTCGAGGGCGAGATTCATCTTAAGGGGGGTAGGTTTGTAACATCCCAAATTTTCAATTCAGAATGTTATACATTAGATCATCATGCATATCATATTTTCTTGCATTTTGGCCGATCCTAGAAATTTCACGCAACTCAAGGACCCTCGGAGAGAGTTGGAGATTTCGTTATTTTCATATTTGAGTTTTCTCAAATTTTGAAAAGAGGATCATTTGATTTTATTTATTTCATCTTCAGTTATTTTTCCAATATCAAAAATATGAGAGAGGGGAATAATATGAATTTCCTAGATTTAGGAAAAATGAAGATTTAATAAATAAATCAAATTTTGGATTTTCCGGAGTTTATTTGCATTTTATTTGGATTAGGGAAAAATGCGCGTTTTCAAAAATTGCATCTAGGCCCCGTGTAAAGTTCTTTTTGTTCGACTCATTTTTAGGAGTCGGGGAAAATTTACTTCGGGAATTTTGGAGTTCGTTTAGATTTTCTTTTCTTTGTTTTTCTGCGCGCATAACTATTTAAAAAAAATAGCGTCACGCCCGCCTAGGCCAAGGCCCAGCCGCCCTCCTCCTCGCGCGCGCCCGCGCGCAACGCCGCCGCCGCCGCCGAGTCCGATCCGGACTCTGCCGCCGCCGCCCCTTGCCTTGCCCCCTACCCCAAGTCTCCTCCCCCCTTTAAATACCCAGCCCCCCCTCTCCTCCCCACACCACCCCGCCGCCCCGCAGCAGCAGCAGACCGCAGCGCCGCGCCGCCGCCGCCCCGCCTGCCGCCCCGCCGCGCCGCCGCCTGCCGCCCGCGCCCGCCTCGCCTCGCTGCCCCGCCGCCAAGCCCCGCCTGTCAGAGCCCCTCGTCGATGTAGCCCCGCGCCGCGCCACCCTCCCCTCGGTTCAGTTTTTTTTAAAAGAACCGTTCCGGTTTCTTTTCGTTTCGTTGTTTCGGTTTTTTCGAAACCCTAGATCGGTTTTTCATTTTTTTTTCAGTTTAGTTGTTTAGCGAGTGTTCGCCGGACCGTTCGTCTTAACGAACGTGATCACCGGTTATTCTCGGTTAACGAACATCCGTTCGTTTAACCGTTCTTCGTTTTCTTTTTCGTCGGATTTATTCCGCGATTTTCTGATCGCGACTTCAGATCCGATCTTCGTTTTAGTTTATCTTCTCGCTCATTTATCGGAATCAGGTGACTCAAGCGCCTGGAGTTTCGTTTCGAAACCGCCGTTCCGACTAATCAACTTAAACAAGTTTTTGCCACGGTAAAATTTGACCTAGTTTCAACTTGCTAGAACCGAGTTGTTTTCTTCCGCCGTTTTGTTTTCCGTTGCTTTGTTCGGTTCGTTTTCATTTTGCAACCGGAGTTCTTAAGTTGAACTTTCTAGTTCGATCTCTTGTTCGAGTTTTACCTGTGCATTAGATGAGTACTTATTGTATGCTTGTTGTTTGTTTGCGATAGATTACCCGGAGTGCGCCGCCTGTTACTTCGAATCTCTAGGTTTCGCTGATCATCAGCAAGGCAAGTAACACTTTGATCATACCTTTTCTACAACCCAGTTTTATTGCATTAGATCAATCTTCACACACTGCATGATTAGGATCTAATTAAATTATGGGATGGGAAGTAGATGAGGTAGTACCTAATACCTGTGTATTATGAAACCTTTGGGAGTTACTTCTACGTTTGCCTATTGTGCCATGCTATGCTAGTAGACGTGGATTGGGTGAGTGATATCCATGACAGATGTGAGTTTGTTAATTTTAATGGTTTATCTAAGGTGGCAACTTAAACACACATCTGGGTGGATTGAGGCACCTGGTTTCTATCAGGACTTGCCTGTTTTTCTTTGGACCGCCACCCAGGCTCAAAGGGATCATAAGATCATTCATGCTAGTAACTTCCGTGTGCAGCCACAAGCCATTATGGGCTCTGGCATAGTTGATTAAGTTGTGCGAACTCTTACAGTGGTAGACTAGCAGATGTAGGGGATGTAGGTGGTACGGTCTACCCGATCGTAAGGTGCTAGTGCTTCTGAAAGACTATGTCTCGGTCATCCGTCTTCTCAAACACCATGTAGTGCGAGAAAACAAACGGAGGCGATCGAGTCTTGTGGGGAAAAGTGCGCAAACCTCTGCAGAGTGTAATAAACTAATCATGATTAGCCGTGTCCCCGGTTATGGACAACTTGAGTATCTAGTACTTGAAGATCGTGTGAATCTCATCATGTTACTTCTAATTAACATTGTTGGGTTTTTAATGTTCACTTAATTGGGATCGGAATGCTGTCAACCATTCTCGATGTTCAACTACCATGATAGCTAAATAAAATTTATTCCTTTGCAGTAGGGAAAAACTGGCTTTACGCAAAACTATAACCATAGAGCTTTCCACCAGCCATACATGCATATAGTATAGCTCATTACTGTTCATTACTCTCTATGTGTTACATTGCCGGCATATTCCATGTGCTGACCCGTTCTCGGGCTGCAACGTTAATGTTGCAGACTTTTCAGACGACGATTAAGGTGCTTTTAGGTCGTGGTTCTATACTCAGTGATGCCGTTGGAGTTGATGGACTCACTTATCTTCCAAGTCTTCCGCTGTTATCGTTATTAGATGGCCTTAAGCCATATTTATTGTAATAAGTTCTCTTTTGAGACACTCGATGTAATAAGTGTGTGATTGCTACTCTACTATAAATCCTTCGAAGTATTGTGTGGTGTCAGCATTACTGATCCAGGGATGACACCGGAGCACAGAGACTTGATCCATTCGGGTCGGGTCGCTACACACTTTTTGAAAGTAATTGTCGTATTACAAGTTTATTATTTTTCCTGGTAACTTGGTAACATATAATGACACAATAGAAAGGTTCCAATTATTTATTTATTTATTTATTTATTTTTCATGCCCATTTCAAAATGCATTCAAAATGGCAGGCATGACCGTTCCTAGCTAGTGGCTGAATAATGGAAAAGTTTTGGTGTTTCTATAATTAAATAGATACTTATGTACCTATAAATGATTTTTGAAAAAATACAGAGCAAACTATGAGGCAGATGCAGTACAAATTTGACCCACTTCCTACTGAATCGAGTGAAAATTTTCTTTCTCACTAGAGGTGGATCTAACCTTTTGACACCTACTGGTCAATTGTACATTAACAATGTCCTAATATTTTAGAGAATTTATTTGGTCCAATTTGGCAACAAATATATGGTAGGTCCTTAGAAAATGAAAACTTCCTTACGCAACATTGTTTGCCATTGCAAGATGCACCTTTGTGCACAATATGAGATTATTTGAACAAACTATGACATGAATGTGGCCATGAGATTGATTACTTGGCTTGAAAGCCATGAATCTTCACACATGATAGCTCGTTTCTGAGAACATTTTTTTAAAATAGTTGTCATATTACAAGTTTATTATTTCGCCTGGTAACCTGGTCACATATAATGACACAATGCGTAGGTTTTCCAACTTTTTTGATTTTTTTGAATTTTCATTCCCGTTTCAAAATGCGGTCAAAACGGCGGGCATGAACGTTCCTAGCTAGTGGTTGAATCTTGGAATTTTTTGGTGTTTCTATGATTAAATAGATACTTATGTACATTTTTGGAAAAAAGAGCAAAGTATGAGGCAGCCGTTGTTCAAATTTGACCCACTTCCTACTGAATCGGTGGACATTTGTCTTTTTCACTAGAGGTGGATCAAAGTTTTTGAGACCAAATCATTTGGTCAATTGTACATTAAATATGTACTAACATTTTAGAAATTTGTTTGCTCCAATTTTGCAAGAAATACACGATATGTCCTTCATAAAAAAACTCATTTTGGGGACTCAAAAAATGGAAACCGGTTGTTTCGTCCAAAGAAAATGAAAACTTCCTTAGGTGACATTGTTTTCCTTTCCAAGTTCAACCCTTGTGCACAATATGAGATCATTTGAACAAACTATACGATGAATGTGGCCATAAGATTGATCATTTGGCTTGAAAGCCATGAATCTTCACACATGATAGCTTGTTTCTGAGAACACTTTTTAAAGAAATTTTTCATAGTAAAAGTTTATTATTTTTCCTAGGAACTAGGTCACATATAATGACACGATGCAGAGCTTTGAACGCCGGCGTGGGGAGGCTGGCAGCCAGACTCTACCGGAGAAGATGAAGAGAGCCAAGGAATTAGGGAATCGCTGGGGAGGTAATTGAGGCGTCGTATCACTTACCTTTCTCAACTTTTTTAAATAAAAGGCCCACTATTGAATTGTTTTCTCTAGTAAAAAATTGAGAAATAGGCTAGTGAGAATGCTGACATGGCACAATGATGATGTGGAGGGTTGCATGTTAAGAGAATTAGGTGTAGTAGGGATCAATTAGGTATTATAGATACATACTTATTTGTCTAAAAATATTTTTTGGAAAAAATTATGAGTAAATTATGAAGTAGCTATAGTTCAAATTTAACCATGTTCCTACTGATTTCGTAGAAAACCGTTAAATGGCTGAAAATAGCTAAAAGTATCAAAAATGCATACAAGTTGGTGATCATTCAAAAAATATGGTCTAATATTTGTGAAAATTCTAGTAGTGCCATTTTGCAAGATATTCTTGGCAGCTGCTTCACAAATCTTCATGTTTTTAATACTGAGAAACTAGTATTTTATATGATATATGTCTCAAACCAATCAGAACAGAGAAACACTCTTCCCACGGATCACCCCACAATAGCCGAGCTGAGCTGTCACAACAAATAGTGAAGGAAATATGCCCTATAGGCAATAATAAAGTTATTATTTATTTCCTTATATCATGATAAATGTTTATTATTCATGCTAGAATTGTATTAACCGGAAACATGATACATGTGTGAATACATAGACAAACAGAGTGTCACTAGTATGCCTCTACTTGACTAGCTCATTGATCAAAGATGGTTATGTTTCCTAGCCATAGACAAAGAATTGTCATTTGATTAACGACATCACATCGTTAGGAGAATGATGTGATTGACTTGACCCATTCTGTTAGCTTAGCACTTGATCGTTTAGTTTGTTGCTATTGCTTTCTTCACGACTTATACATGTTCCTATGACTATGAGATTATGCAACTCCCGTTTACCAGAGGAACACTTTGTGTGCTACCAAACGTCACAACGTAACTGGGTGATTATAAAGGTGCTCTACAGGTGTCTCCGAAGGTACTTGTTGCATTGGTGTATTTCGAGATTAGGATTTGTCACTCCGATTGTCGGAGAGGTATCTCTGGGCCCACTCGGTAATACACATCACTTTAGCCTTGCAAGCATTGCAACTAATGAGTTAGTTGCGGGATGATGTGTTACGGAACAATTAAAGAGACTTGTCGGTAACAAGATTGAACTAGGTATTGAGATACCGACGATCAAATCTCGGGCAAGTAACATACCGATGACAAAGGGAACAACGTATGTTGTTATGCGGTTTGACCGATAAAGATCTTCGTAGAATATGTAGGAGCCAATATGAGCATCCAGGTTCCGCTATTGGTTATTGACCGGAGACGTGTCTCGGTCATGTCTACATAGTTCTCGAACCCATAGGGTCTGCATGCTTAAAGTTCGATGACAGTTATATTATGAGTTTATGGTTTTTGATGTACCGAAGGTAGTTCGGAGTCCCGGATATGATCACAGACATGACGATGAGTCTCAAAATGGTCGAGACATAAAGATCTATATATTGGACGACTATGTTCGGACACCGGAATGGTTTTGGGGAGTTTCGGGCATATACCGGAGTACCGGGGTGTTACCGGAACCCCCGGGGAGACTAATGGGCCTATTGGGCCCTAATGGAGAAGAGGAGGGGCGGCCAAAGGGCAGCCGCGCGCCCCCAGTCCGAATTGGAAAAGGAGGGGGCACCCCCCTTTCCTTGCCCCCTCTGTCTCCTTCCCTCTCCTCTCCTACTCGCTCATGGGGCGCACCTAGGGTGGCCGGCCCCCTCCTCCTCCTCCACTCCTTTATATACGGGGAGGGAGGAACCCCTTGGAGACACAACAATTGATCTCTTGGATCTTTTAGCCGTGTGCGGTGCCCCTCTCCACCATAGTCCACCTCGGTAATATCGTTGCGGTGCTTAGGCGAAGCCCTGCGACGTTAGAACATCAACATCGTCACCACGCCGTCGTGCTGAAGGAACTCTCCCTCAAAGCTCGGCTAGATCGGAGTTTGAGGGATGTCATCGAGTTGAACGTGTGCAGAACTCGGAGGTACCGTGCGTTCGGTACTTGATCGGTCGGATAGTGAAGACGTACGACTACATCAACCGCGTTGTGCTAACGCTTTCGCTTTTGGTCTACGAGGGTACGTGGACACACTCTCCCCTCTCGTTGCTATGCATCACCATGATCTTGCGTGTGCGTAGGAATTTTTTTGAAATTACTATGTTCCCCAATAGTGGTACCAGAGCCAGGTTTTATATGCATGAGTAGAACACAAGTGAGTTTTGGGCGATACAAGTCATACTGCTTACCAGCATGTCATACTTTGGTTCGGCGGTATTGTTGGATGAAGCGGCCGGGACCGACATTACGCGTACGCTTACGCGAGACTGGTTCTACCGACGTGCTTCGCACACAGGTGGCTGGCGGGTGTCATTTTCTCCAACTTTAGTTGAACCGAGTGTGGCTATGCCCGGTCCTTGAGAAGGTTAAAACAACACTAACTTGACGAACTATCGTTGTGGTTTTGATGTGTAGGTAAGAACGGTTCTTGCTCAGCCCGTAACAGCCATGTAAAACTTGCAACAACAAAGTAGAGGACATCTAACTTGTTTTTGCAGGGCATGTTGTGATGTGATATGGTCAATACACGACGCTATATTTTATTGTATGAGATGATCATGTTTTGTAACCGAGTTATCGGCAACTGGCAGGAGCCATATGGTTGTCGCTTTATTGTATGCAATGCAATCGCCCTGTAATTGCTTTACTTTATCACTAAGCGGTAGCGATAGTCGTAGACGCAATAGTTGGCGAGACGACAACGATGCTACGATGGAGATCAAGGTGTCGCGCTGGTGACGATGGTCTTCATGAGGATGCTTCGGAGATAGAGATCACAAGCACAAGATGATGATGGCCATATCATATCACTTATATTGATTGCATGTGATGTTTATCTTTTATGCATGTTATTTTGCTTTGATTGACGGTAGCATTATAAAATGATCTCTCACTAAATTTCAAGATAAAAGTGTTCTCCCTGAGTATGCACCATTGCCAAAGTTTGTCGTGCCCAGACACGACGTGATGATCGTGACAACAGGTGCAAGCCAGTTTTGCACACGCAGAATACTCAGGTTAAACTTGACGAGCCTAGCACATGCAGATATGGCCTCAGAACACTGAGACCAAAAGGTCGAGCGTGAATCACATAGTAGATATGATCAACATAATGATGTTCACCATTGAAAACTACTCCATTTCACGTGATGATCGGTTATGGTTTAGTTGATTTGGATCACGTGATCACTTAGATGATTAGAGAGATGTCTATCTAAGTGGGAGTTCTTAAGTAATACGATTAATTGAACTTAAATTTATCATGAACTTAGTACCTGATAGTATTTTGCATGTCTATGTTTGTTCTAGATAGATGGCTCGTGCTATTGTTCCATTGAATTTTAATGCGCTCCTTGAGAAAGCAAAGTTGAAAGATGATGGTAGCAATTACACGGACTAGGTCCGTAACTTGAGGATTATCCTCATTGCTGCACAAAAGAATTACGTCCTGGAATAACCGCTAAGTGCCAAACCTACTGCAGGAGCAACACCAGATGTTATGAACACCTGGCAGAGCAAAGCTGATGACTACTCGATAGTTCAGTGTGCCATGCTTTACGGCTTAGAACCGGGACTTCAACGACGGTTTGAACGTCATGGAGCATATGAGATGTTCCAGAAGTTGAAGTTAATATTTCAAGCAAATGCCCGGATTGAGAGATATGAAGCATCCAATAAGTTCTATAGCTGCAAGATGGAGGAGAATAGTTCTGTTAGTGAGCATATACTCAAAATGTCTGGGTATCATAATCACTTGACTCAACTGGGTGTTAATCTTCCTATTGATAGTGTCATTGCCAGAGTTCTTCATTCACTGCCACCAAGCTACAAAATCTTCATGATGAACTATAATATGCAAGGGATGAATAAGACAATTCCCGAGATCTTCGCAATGCTAAAGGCTGCGGAGGTAGAAATCAAAAAGGAGCATCAAGTGTTGATGGTCAATAGGACCGCCAGTTTCAAGAAAAAGGGCAAAGGGAAGAAGAAGGGGATCTTCAAGAAGAACAGCAAACAAGTTGCTGCTCAGGAGAAGAAACCCAAGTCTGGACCTAAGCCTGAGACTGAGTGCTTCTACTGCAAACAGACTAGTCACTGGAAGCAGAACTGCCCCAAGTATTTGGCGGATAAGAAGGATGGCAAGGTGAACAAAGGTATATGTGATATACATGTTGTTGATGTGTACCTTACCAGAGCTCGCAGTAGCACCTAGGTATTTGATACTGGTTCTGTTGCTAATATTTGCAAATCGAAACAGGGACTATGGATTAAGCGAACACTGGCTAAGGACGAGGTGACGATGCACGTGGGAAATGGTTCCAAAGTCGATGTGATCGCCGTCGGCACACTACCTTTGGGATTAGTTTTAGACCTAAATAATTGTTATTTGGTGCCATCGTTGAGCATGAACATTATATCTGGATCTTGTTTAATGCGGGATGGCTATTCATTTAAATCTGAGAATAATGGTTGTTCTATTTATATGAGTAATATATTTTATGGTCATGCACCCTTAAAGAGTGGTCTATTTTTGATGAATCTCGATAGTATTGATACACATATTCATAAGTTGAAGCCAAAAGATGCAGAGTTGATAATGATAGTGCAACTTATTTGTGGCACTGCCGTTTGGGTCATATTGGTATAAAGCGCATGAAGAAACTCCATACCGATGGACTTTTGGAATCACTTGATTATGAATCACTTGGTACTTGCGAACCATGCCGCATGGGCAAAATTACTAAAGCGCCGTTCTCCGGAACTATGGAGCGAGCAACTGATTTGTTGGAGATCATACATACTGATGTATGCGGTCCAATGAATGTTCAGGCTCGTGGCGGGTATTGTTATTTTCTCACCTTCACGGATGATTTAAGCAGATATGGGTATATCTACTTAATGAAACATAAGTATGAAACATTTGAAAAGTTCAAAGAATTTTAGAGTGAAGTTGAAAATTGTCGTAACAAGAAAATAAAGTTTCTACAATCTGATCGTGGAGGAGAATATTTGAGTTACGAGTTTGGTCTACATTTGAACCAATGCAGAATAGTTTCGCAACTCACTCCACCCGGAACACCACAATGTAATGGTGTGTCTGAACGTTGTAATCGCACTTTACTAGATATGGTGCGATCTATGATGTCTCTTACCGATTTACCGCTAGCATTGCCGCATTTTATGATTATGAAATTTGGCAAATGGATGTCAAAACTGCATTCCTAAATGGATTTCTGGAAAAAGAGTTGTATATGATGCAACCGGAAGGTTTTGTCGATCCAAAGGGAGCTAACGAAGTGTGCAAGCTCCAGCGATCCAATTATGGACTGGTGCAAGCCTCTCGGAGTTGGAATAAACGTTTTGATAGTGTAATCAAAGCATATGGTTTTATACAGACTTTTGGAGAAGCCTGTATTTACGAGAAAGTGAGTGGGAGCTCTGTAGCATTTCTGATATTATATGTGGATGACATATTGTTGATCGGAAATGATATAGAATTTCTGGATAGCATAAAAGGATATTTGAATAAGAGTTTTTTGAATGAAAGACCTCGGTGAAGCTGCTTATATATTGAGGTAGATCGAGATGCTTAATTGGACTTTCACAAAGCACATACCTTGACAAAGTTTTGAAGAAGTTCAAAATGGATCAAGCAAAGAAAGGGTTCTTACCAGTGTCACAAGGTGTGAAGTTGAGTAAGACTCAATGCCCGACCACTACAGAAGATAGAGAGAAAATGAAAGATGTTCCCTATGCTTCGGCCATAGGCTCTATCATGTCTGCAATGTTGTGTACCAGACCTGATGTGTGCCTTGCTATTAGCTTAGCAGGGAGGTACCAAGGTAATCCAGGAGTAGATCACGGGGCAGCGGTCAAGAACATCCTGAAATACCTGAAAAGGACGAAGGATATGTTTCTCGTTTATGGAGGTGACAAAGAGCTCATCATAAATGGTTACGTCGATGCAAGCTTTGACACTGATCCAGATGATTCTAAATCGCAAACTGGATACCTGATTTTATTAAATGATGGAGCTATCAGTTGGTGCAGTTCTAGAAAAGCGTCGTAGTGGGATCTACATGTGAAGCGGAGTACATAGCTGCTTTGGAAGCAGCAAATGAAGGAGTCTGGATGAAAGAGTTCATATCCGATCTAGGTGACATACCTAATGCATCGGGTCCAATGAAATTTTTTTGTGACAATACTGGTGCAATTGCTTTGGCAAAGGAATCCAGATTTCACAAGAGAACCAAGCACATCAAGAGACGCTTCAATTCCATCCGGGATCAAGTCCATGTGGGAGACTTAGAGATTTGCAAGATACATATGGATCTGAATGTTGCAGACCCATTGACTAAGCCTCTTCCACGGGCAAAACATGATCAACACCAAGGCTCCATGGGTGTTAGAATCATTACTGTGTAATCTAGATTATTGACTCTAGTGCAAGTGGGAGACTGAAGGAAATATGCCCTAGAGGCAATAATAAAGTTATTATTCATTTCCTTATATCATGATAAATGTTTATTATTCGTGCTAGAATTGTATTAACCAGAAACATGATACATGTGTGAATACATAGACAGAGTGTCACTAGTATGCCTCTAGTTGACTAGCTCGTTGATCGAAGATGGTTATGTTTCCTAGCCATAGACAAAGATTTTTCATTTCATTAACGGGATCACATCATTAGGAGCATGATGTGATTGACTTGACCCATTCCGTTAGCTTAGCACTTGATCGTTTAGTTTGTTGCTATTGCTTTCTTCATGACTTATACATGTTCATATGACTATGAGATTATGCAACTCCCGAATACCGGAGGAACACTTTGTGTGCTACCAAATGTCGCAACGTAACTGGGTGATTATGAAGGTGCTCTACAGGTGTCTCCAAAGGTACTTGTTGGGTTGGCGTATTTCGAGATTAGGATTTGTCACTCCGATTGTCGGAGAGGTATCTCTGGGCCCACTCGGTAATACACATTACTTAAGCCTTGCAAGCATTGCAACTAATGAGTTAGTTGCAGGATGATGTGTTACGAAACGAGTAAAAAGACTTGCCGGTAATGAGATTGAACTAGGTATTGAGATACCAACAATCAAATCTCGGTAAAGTAACATCCCGATGACAAAGGGAACAACGTATGTTGTTATGCAGTTTGACCGATAAAGATCTTCGTAGAATATGTAGGAGCCAATATGAGCATCCAGGTTCTGCTATTGGTTATTGAACAGAGACGTGTCTCAGTCATGTATACATAGTCCTCGAACCCGTAGAATCCGCATGCTTAAAGTTTGATGACGGTTATATTATGAGTTTATGGTTTTTGATGTACCGAAGGTAGTTCGGAGTCCCGGATATGATCACGGATATGATGAGGTGTCTTGAAATGGTCAAGACATAAACATCGATATATTGGACGACTATGTTTGGACACCATAATTGTTTTGGGGAGTTTCGGGCATATACCAGAGTACCGGGGGGTTACCGGAACCCCCCGGGAGACTAATGGGCTTATTGGGCCCTAATGGAGAAGAGGAGGGGCGGCCAAAGGGCAGCCGCGCGCCCCTCCCCCCAGTCCGAATTGGACAAGGAGGGGGCGGCGCCCCCCTTTCCTTTCCCCCTCTCTCTCCTTCCCTCTCCTTTCCTACTCCCACATGGAAAGGGGGAGTCCTACTCCCGGTGGGAGTAGGACTCCTGTTGGGGCGCGCCTAGGGTGGCCGGCCCCCTCCTCCTCCTCCACTCCTTTATATACGGGGAGGGAGGCACCCCTTGGAGAGACAACAATTGATCTCTTGGATCTTTTAGCCGTGTGCGGTGCCCCTCCCCACCATATTCCACCTCGATAATATCATAGCGGTGCTTAGGCGAAGCCCTGCGACGGTAGAACATCAACATCGTCACCATGCCGTCGTGCTGACGGAACTCTACCTCAAAGCTCGGCTAGATTGGATTTCGAGGGACGTCATCGAGTTGAACGTGTGCAGAACTCGGAGGTGCCATGCGTTCGGTACTTGATCGGTCGGATCGTGAAGACGTACGACTACATCAGCCGCGTTGTGCTAACGCTTCCGCTTTCCGTCTACGAGGGTACGTGGACACACTCTCCCCTCTCGTTGCTATGCATCACCATGATCTTTCGTGTGCATATGATTTTTTTTGAAATTACTATGTTCCCCAACAAACAGATCCGATGTCTCTCAACCCTCCTCACTTTGGTCCAAATGAGGGGAAATTTTGGGTCGCGCGCGCGCCTAGAAGGCTCAGCCCTCCCTCCACTTTCAGAAATAAATCTAAAACACAAAAAATGGAAGAAAAAAAGCAAACCCAATCCCGGTCCATCCCCTCCCTTGTCTCCCACATCTCCATCGCCGCCACGCACACACTGCCTCGTCTCTCCCATAGCTCGCTGTCGGTGGCCTCCCCCCTCCTGATGCGGCTTGAACTACGTCAATATTTCCCCAAAGAGGAAGGGATGATGCAACATAGTGATGGCAGCTAGAACTACATTGGTATTTCCCCGGAGAGGGAGGGATGATGTAGCACAGTGACGATAGAGTATTTCGTTCAGTTATGAAACCAAGGTATCGAACCAGTAGGAGAACCAAGCAACACAACGTAAACAACCCCTGCACACAAATAACAACACCTCGCACCCGACGAGTTAAAGGGGTTGTCATTCCCTTTTGGGTAACGGCGTCAGAAATTGGCGTGTGACAGGAGAAAGTTGTATATATTGATAGATCGAACGCTAAATAAAATAAATTTCATCAAGGTATATTTGGATTTTTGTTTTAATAGATCTGAAAATAAAAGCAAGGAAAAAGTAGATCGCAAAGGCAAATATATGAGAAATATGACCCAGGGGCCGTAGGTTTCACTAGTGGCTTCTCTTGAGGAAAATAGCAAATGGTGGGTAAAAAAATTACTCTTGGGCAATTGATAGAACATCAAATAATTATGACGATATCCAGGCAATGATCATTACGTAGGCATCACGTCCAAGATTAGTAGACCGACTCCTGCCTGCATCTACTACTATTACTCCACACATCGACCGCTATCCAGCATGCATCTAGTGTATTAAGTTCATGGAAAACAGAGTAATGCAATAAGAAGGATGACATGATGTAGACAGGATCCTTTTATCTATATGGCGGTAGATATAGATCTCGTCATTTTATACATAGTAGCAACGATCCATACGTGCCAGTTCCCTTTCTGTCACTGGGATCAAGCACCGTAAGATCGAACCCACAATCGTGCACCTCTTCCCATTGCATGATAAATAGATTGAGTTGGCCATAGAAAACCCAAATACCGGAGAAGAAATACGAGGCTATAAGAGATCATGCATAAAAGAGATCAAATAAACTCAAATACTTTCATGGATATAGAAACATAGATCTGATCATAAACTCGAAGTTCATCGATCCCAAGAAACACACCACAAAAGAGTTACATCATATGGATCTCCAAGAGACCATTGTACTAAGAATCAAGAGAGAGAGAGATGAATCCATCTTGCTACTAACTACGGACCCGAAGGTATACAAAGAACTACTCACGCATCATCGGGGAGGCACCAATGCAAGTGGTGAAGCCCTCCGTGATGGTGTTTAGATTGGATCTGATGTTTCTGGACTATGCGGCGGCTGGATGAATATTTTGTCGACTCCCCTAGGGTTTTGGGAATATTTGGGTATTTATAGAGCAAAGAGGCGGTCCAGGGGGCACCCGAGGTGGGCACAACCCACCTGGGCGCGCCAGGGACTCCTGGCGCGCCCTGGTGAGTTTTGCCCCCCTGGGGCACCCCCTAGGTGCAACCAGGGCCCACCTTCTTCCTTTTGGCCCATAAAAAATCATCGTAAAGTTTCATGCCATTTGGACTCCGCTTGATATTGATTTCCTGCTATGTAAAAAACATGGAAAAACAGGAACTGGCACTGGGCACTATGTCAATAGGTTAGTACCAAAAAATGATATAAAATTGTTATAAAACATCCAAGATTGATAATAAAACAACATGGAACAATCAAAAATTATAGATGCGTTGGAGACGTATCAGCATACCCAAGCTTAACTCCTAGTCGTCCTTGAGTAGGTAAGTGATAAAAACAAAATTTTTGATGTGGAGTGTTGTTCATCAAGTCATATCATATTATTTTCTTTCTAGCATGGACATTTGTACTTTTATGTGATTCGAAGAAATAGTCTAGTTTTGACATAATAATTTAGATACTCAAGCATATCAACAAGCAACCATGCCTTTCGTAATATCAATGCTAAAATAAGTTATCCCTAGCCCATAATGCTCAAACATTCATCCATTCATGAAACACACTCAAATATTAACTACACCCAACACTTGAGCACGGTCATATTGCCTCCTAGTTGGTGCTTTTTATAAGAGAAGATGGAGACTCAAATTTCAAAATAGAAATTGCATAAAGTAAAAAGAAAGACCCTTCGCAGAGGGAAGTAGGGATTTGTAGAGGTGCCAGAGCTCAAAGCGAAAAATTTGAGATAAAAACCTTTTGGGAGGTGTATCCATCCCACCAACGAAAACGACTTAGAGGTCCGAGCAGTTTCAATGCTAGATATGCCATAGGCGGTTCCCAAGCAGAAAATAAAGTTTATTCCTTTTTCCACCATAACTTTCACTTTCCATGGCTAACCGTATCCATTGGTGCCCTCCGTACCAACACTTTCCAAGGAATTTATTATTTGATAACATAAAGTAAATTGATTTTTGTTTTTGCATTTCGGGACTGGGCATCCCTAATACCTTTGCCTTACTCTCGTACAATGAAAAGTGAATAAACACTCATCTTGAGAATAACACATCCAGCATGGAAAATATTAGCCACCCTTCACCGCTCCGCGAGCGAAACAAACACACAAAAGAGAAGTTTATTTTGAAATTAGAGATGGCACATGCAAATTTGCTTAGAACTGCAAAATAATACCACATATAGGTAGATATAGTGGACTCATGTGGCAAAACTGGTTTAAATGATTTTGGATGCACAAGTAGAGGTCATACTTAGTGCAAAATGAAGGCTAGCAGAAGATTGGGAAGCGGCCAACCAAGAAACGAATAATCTCATAAGCAAGCATTAAGCATAATTAACACCGAATAATGCACCACAAGTAGGACATAATTTTCATTGCATGATTATTGACTTTCGTGCATGCATAGGGAATCAAAAACCTTAACACCTATATTTTTACTAGAGCACAATTACTCATCAACATAACTCACATATCACATCATGATATCTCAAAACTATTACTAAGAATCAAGTTTAATTTTTCCAATGATCTTCATGACATTTTCTTTTACTTTATCCATCTTGGATATCTATCACTTTGGGACTAATTTTCATGAGTTGCTTTTCATAAGCTCAACCAAATATAAGTGAACATCATGAGCATAACAGAATTTACTTCTCTCAAAATGATTTAAGTGAAGCAAGAGAGAGTTTATTCAAAATTTTACTAACTCTCAAAAAAATCTAAGTGAAGCAAGAGAGCATTTCTTCAAAAATAACAAAGCACACCATGCTCAAAAAGATATAAGTGAAGCACTAGAGCAAGTCCTAGCTCATAAAAGATTTAAGTGAAGCATAGAGAGAAATTCTAACAAGTCATGACATAATTTTGGTTCTCTCAAATAGGTGTCTCTAGAAAGGATTGACAACTTAAAACACACAATAAAGCAAGCAAATACACATATCATACAAGACGCTCCAAGCGAAACACATATCACGTGACGAATAAAAATATAGTCTCGAGTAAAATACCGATAATTGTTGGAAGAAAGCGGGGATGCCACTCGGGGGCATCCCCAAGCTTAGTTGGTTGATTATTCTTGGATAATAGCTTGGGATGCCGGGGCATCCCCAAGCTTAGGCTCTTTACATCCTTCCTTCATCCATCGTAAGATAACCCAAAACTTGAAAACTTCAATCACACAAAACTCAACAAAGCCTTCGCGAGATCTGTTAGTATAAAAATAATAAACCACTACTATACGTGTTGTATCAAAGCAATTCATATTTTGTTTTTGTATTATATCTACTGTATTCCAACTTTTCTATGGCAAAAACTCATCAAAGAAAACCATGGTGCCATCAAAATAAGCACACAACACAAAGAAAACAGAATCTATCAAAACAGAACAGTCTGTAGCAATCTGACTATTTTGAATACTTATGTAACTCCAAAAACTCCGAAAAATTAGGACGACCTGAGAAATTTGTATATTGATCTACTGAAAGTGGAATGGTTATTTTATCTCTCTCTGGTAAAATATGAAATTAATTTAGTGAGCGCAAACCTTTTGTTTTTTCAGCAAGATCGAACAACTATTGCCCAAGAAGATCCTAAAGGCTTTACTTGGCAAAAACACTAATTAAAACACAAAAAACACAAGCATAATAGTAGCATAATTGTGTAAACACACAAGAACAGGAAGCAAAAATAAATTTTATTCATTGGGTTGCCTCCCAACAAGCGCTATAGTTTTACGCCCTTAGCTAGGCATATTGCTTGGATCTAAGTTTTGTCATCCTTGTTCCTTGAAAAGAAAAGAGAGAATTTTCTATCAATGGCATTTAATTTTCTATCTTGTGAAAGCACATGGCCATTGATAGCGGAGGAAAGATTAAGCATGTTGAGAAAATTCATATCTAAACTAGCCTTCATCTCTTTAATTATTTCATTTTGATAAACGTACATAAGAGTAGTCGATTCAACATTTTCTCCTTTGGGGTGACCAAATATGGCTTTCATCTTCTCATAAGTATCAATGACATCCCCTTCTAGAAAACCATTTTCGAAAATAGAATCTAAGACTTGCTTGAAAGAAGAAGGTAAACCATCATAAAAACTTTTCAAGTATATCTCTATCTGATATTGAGGCACATAGCTAGCTCGAATTCTCAACAACCTATCCCAAGCATCTTTCAAAGATTCATCAAGTAAATAACAAAAAATTCCAGGATCATCTTCATCACAATGGTTAAGATTTTCCTTCACAAACCTGGTAGATCCTTCCATAGCATCATTGTTTATGAGCTTAGAGAGGACGGAGGGGCTATCTAAAGCATTAGGACTAGGGAGAAAACGCCTAGCCTTTTTGAGATCGGACATGGCAAGAAAACGGCGAAGGAAAAAGAGAGGCGAATAAAACGGCAAATTTTTGTGAAGTGGGCGATAGGAAAACGAGAGGAAAATGGCAAATAATGTAAATTGTGAGGAGATGAGATTTTTGATTAGGAACCTGGTAATGATGAAGATCCTCCCCGGCAATGGCGCCAGAAATTCTCCTTGTTGGCAGCTAGAACTACGTCGGTATTTTCCCAGAGAGGGAGGGATGATGTAGCACAGCGACAATAGAGTATTTCCCTCAGTTATGAAACCAAGGGATCGAATCAGTAGGAGAACCAAGCAACATAACGTAAACAGCCCCTGTACACAAATAACTACGGGAAAACTTTGTTTTTGACACTCTTGTTTTTGCCCACTTTGCTTATGCCACTCTAGAATTTGATATTTCACTTTTGCCACTCTTAGATTTTGACAACATTTCACTTTTGTCAATCCCTTTCGGGTAATGGCGCCAGAAATTGGCGTGTGATGGGCGAAAGTTGTAAATATTGATAGATCGAACGCCAAATAAAATAAATTGCAGAAAGGTATTTTTCGATTTTTGATTTAATAGATCTGAAAATAAAAGCAAGGAAAAAGTAGATCACAAAGGCAAATATATGAGAAATAAGACCCGAGGGCCGTATGTTTCACTAGTGGCTTCTCTCCAGGAAAATAACAAACAGTGGGTAAACAAATTACTGTTGCACAATTGATAGAACATCAAATAATTATGACGAGATCCAGGCAATTATCATTACATAGGCATCACGTACAAGATTAGTAGACCGACTCCTGCCTGTATCTACTACTAATACTCCACACATCAACCGCTATCCAGCATGCAGCTAGTGTATTAAGTTCATGGAAAAATGGAGTAATGCAATAAGAACGATGACATGATGTAGACAAGATCCATTTATCTATTTGGCGGTAGATATAGATCTCATCTTTTTATCCTTAGGAGCAACGATACTTACGTGTCGGTTCCCTTTTTGTAAGTGGGACCAAGCAACGTAAGATCGAACCCACTACCGAGCACCTCTTCCCATTGCAAGATAAATAGATCGAGTTGGACAGACAAAACCCAAATATCGGGGAACAAATATGAGGCTATAAGAGATCATGCATAAAAGAGATCAAAGAAACTCAAATACTTTTATGGATATAAAAACATAGATCTGATCATAAACTCAAAGTTCATCGATCCCAACAAACACACCGCAAAAGAGTTACATCATATGGATCTCCAAGAGACCATTGTATTGAGAATCAAGAGAGAGAGATTAAGCCATCTAGCTACTAACTACGGACCCGAAGGTCTACAAAGAACTACTCACGCATCATTGGAGAGGCACCAATGGAAGTGGTGAACCCCTCTACGATGGTGTTTAGATTGGATCTGGTGTTTCTGGACTCTACGGCGGCTGGATGAATATTTCTTTGACTCCCCTTGGATTTTGGGAATATTTGGGTATTTATAGAGCAAAGAGGTGGTCCAGGGCGCACCCAAGGTGGGCACAACCCACGTGGGCGCGCCATGGCCTCCTGGCATGCCCTGCTGGGTTGGGCCCCCTCGGGGCACCCCGAAGGTGCAACCAGGGCCCATCTGCTTCCTTTTGGCCCATAAAAAATCATCGTAAAGTTTCGTGCCATTTGGACTCCGTTTGATATTGATTTCGTGCGATGTAAAAAACATGGAAAAATAGGAACTGGCACTGGGCACTATGTCAATAGGTTACTACCAAAAAATGATATAAAATGTGTTTAAAATGATTATAAAACATCCAAGATTGATAATAAAACAGCATGGAACAATCAAAAATTATAGATACGTTGGAGACGTATCACACAACTATGGTAGGTATTTCCCTCAGTGATGAGATCAAGGCTATCGAACCAGTAGGAGAACCACGCAACACTACGTGAACGGTACCTGCACACAAAGAATAAATACTTGTAACCCGACGTAAAGAGGGTTGTCAATCCCTCCCGGGTAAAAAGATAGATAAAATTGTAGTAGATTGGATAAATAGATATCGCGGGAATGCGAGATAAGATAAATAACAATAAATTGCAGCAAGGTATTTTTGTGTATTTTGATTAATAGATATGAAAATAAAACCAAATAAAAATAGATCTCGAAGGCAAATATGATAAAGAAGAGACCCGGGGCCGTAGATTTCACTAGTGGCTTCTCTCGAGAAAAATAGCATGCGTCGGGTAAACAAATTACTATTGGGCAATTGATAGAACTTCAAATAATCATGACGATATCTAGGCAATGATCATTACATAGGCATCACATCCAAGATTAGTAGGTCGAGTCCTGCCTGCATCTACTACTATTACTCCACACATGGACCGCTATCCAGCATGCATCTAGTGTATTAACTTCATGGAGAAATGGAGTAATGCAATAAGAACGATGACATGATGTATATAAGATCTATTTATGTAGAAATAGACCCCATCTTGTTATCCTTAATAGCAACGATACATACGTGTCGTTTCCCCTTCTGTCACCGGGATCAAGCACCATAAGATCGAACCCATCACAAAGCACCTCTTCCCATGGCAAGGAAAATCAATTTAGTCAGCCTAACTAAACCAAAGATTCGAAGAAGAAATACGAGGCTATAAATAATCATGCATATAAGAGATCAAAATACTCAAATAACTTTCATGGATAAAAACATAGATCCGGTCAGAAACTCAAAGTTCATCTGATCCCAACAAACACCCTGCAAAAAGGGTTAAATCAAATAGATCTCCAAGAGACCATTGTATTGAGAATCCAAAGAGAGAGAGAGAGAGAGAGAGAGGAATCCATCTAGCTACTCGGTAGCGACTTGTAGGTCTACAATGAACTACTCACGCATCATCGGATAGGCGGCAACGAGGATGATGAACCCCTCTGTGATGGTGTCTAGATTGGATCTGTGGTTTCTGTAACTTGCGGAGGCTGGAATTGATTTCCGTCGTCTCCTCTAGAGTTTCAAGAATATTGGGGTGTTTATAGAGCAAAGAGGCGGTGCGGGCGGCCACCGAGGTGGGCACAACGCACCAGGGCTCGCCTGGGCCCCGAGTCGCGCTCAGGTGGGTTGTGCTCCCCTTGAGGCACCCCTCTAGTACTTCTTTGGCCCATCCTGTGTCTTCTGGCCCAGAAAAGTTCTCCAAAAAGTTTTGCTGCATTTGGACTCCGTTTGATATTGATTTTGTGTGAAGTAAAAAACAAGCAAAAAAATAGCAACTGGTACTGGGCACTATGTCAATAGGTTAGTCCAAAAAAATGATATAAAGTTGCTATAAAATTATTGTAAAACATCCAAGAATGATAATATAATAGCATGGAACAATCAAAAATTATAGATACATTGGAGACATATCAGCATCCCCAAGCTTAATTCCTGCTCGTCCTCGAATAGGTAAATGATAAAAAACAAAATTTTTGTTATGGAATGCTTCATAACATGTTCATCACATATTGTTTTCTTTGTAGCATGGACATTTGGACTTTTATATGTTTCAAAGCAATAGTCTAGTTTTGACATGAAGATTTCAATACTCAAGCATGTCAATAAGCACCCATGTCTTTCAAAATAACAACACTAAAGCAAGTTATCCCAAGCCCATTATGCTCAATCATTGATCCATTCATGAAACACACTCGCATATTAGCTACACCCAATGCTCAAGTATGATCATAGTGCCCCTTACATGGTAGTTTATAAGAGAAGATGGAGACTCAAATAAAAAATTCATAAAATAAATAGAAAGGCCCTTCGCAGAGGGAAGTAGGGATTTGTAGAGGTGCCAGAGCTCAAAGCGAAAAAGATAGAGATACAACATTTTGGGTGGCATGCTTTTCTTGTCAACAAAAATGATTGAGTAGTTCCCAATACTTTCCATGCTAGATATATCATAGGCGGTTCCCAAACAGAAAATAAAGTTTATTCCTTTTTCCACCATACTTTCACATTCCACGGCTAACCGACTCCATAAGTGTAGTACAGACCAACACTTTCCAAGGAATTATTAGTTGACAACATAAAGTAAATTCATTTTTCATTTCGGGACTGGGAATCCCTAATGCCTTTGCCATACTCTCATGCAATGACAAGTGAATAAACACTCATGTTGAGAATAACACATATAGCATGGAAAAATATAGGCCAACCCCTACCGTTTCATGAGCGGTACGAGCACACAAAGGATAAATTTATTTTGAAAATTAGAGATGGCAGACACAAATTTTCTTAGAATGGAAAAAGAATACCACATATAGGTAGGTAGAGTGGACTCATATGGAAAAACTGGTTTAAGGATTTTGGATGCACAAGTAGTGATCATACTTAGTGCAAAAGAAGGCTAGCAAAAGATTGAGAAGCATCCAACCAAGAAACGAAAAATCTGATAAGCGAGCATTAAGCATAACTAACACCGAATAATGCACCACAAGTAGGATGTAACTTCATTGCATAACTATTAACTTGTGTGCTTGCATAGGGAATCACAAACCTTAACACCAATATTCTTACTAAAGCATAATTACTGATCAACATGACTCACATATTATATCATCATATCGCAAAACTATTACAAAGAATCAATTTTATTTTGTCCAATGATCTTCATGAAAGTTTTTATTATATCCCTCCTGAATATCTATCACTTTGGGACTAGTTTCATATGATGCTTTTGATAGCTCAAACAAATCTAAGTGAAGAACATGAGCACAAAAAAATTCTTCTCTCAAAATAATTTATTTGAAGAAAGAGAGAATTTATTAAAAAGTTAACTAACTCTCAAATAAATTAAGTGAAGCATGAGAGCATTTCTTCAAAAGATATACTAAAGTACACCATTCTCAAAAAGATATAAGTGAAGCACTTGAGCAATTCCATAGCTCATAAAGATTTAAGTGAAGCATAGAGAGAAATTCTAAAAAGTCATAGCGTAATTTTGGCTCTCTCAAATAGGTGTGTCCAGCAAGGATACTAAGAACAAAAAGCAAAACATGAAAAGACTCATATCATACAAGACGCTCCAAGCAAAACTCATGATATGTGATGAATAAAAATATAGCTCCAAGTAAACTATCCATGGTCGTTAGAAAAAAGAGGGGATGCCACTCGGGAATCCACAAGCTTAGTTTCTTGCTTCTCTTTTAGATAATAGCTTGGGATGCAATTGGGCATCCCCAAGCTTAGGCTCTTCTTACTCCTTATTCCTTCATCCATCATGATCTCACCCAACACTTGAAAACTTCAATCACACAAATCTCACCAAAACCTTCATGAGATCCATTGGTATAACAAAGGAAATCACTACTATAAGTACTATTGCCAACCCATTCATATTTTATTTTTGCATTATATCTACTGCATTACAACTTTGCTATGGCTCAAACCCCCCGATAGAGTCCGTAGATTCATCAAAATAAGCACAAAACACAAAGAAAATAGAATGTGTCAAAAACATAATAGTGTGTAGCAATCCGAAAACTTCGAATACTTCTGTAACTCCAAAAATTCTGAACAATTAGGAAAACGTGGGAAATTTGTATATCAATATTATGTAAAAAATTAAGAAATTTAATCTCTTCTGTGATTTTATAAAAGTATTTTGCTGGACGCAAAAGTTTCTGTATTCCAACAAGATCAAAGCAACTATCACCCAACATGATCCCCAAGGCTTTGCTTGGTACAAACACTAATTAAAACATAAAAAATACAATCATAACATTAGCATAATTGAGAAAATACTCAAGAACAGAAATAAGAAGACAAAAATAATTTTTTGTCATTGGGTTGCTTCCCAACAAGCTCTTTCTTTATAGCCATTAAGATAGGCTTAAGATTTCAACGATGCTCACACGAAAGATAAGAATTGAAACACAAAGAGAGCATCATGAAACATATGAAAAACACACTTAATTCTAACATACTCCCTGTGCATAGGAATTTTATACGCAAACAAATTATCAAGACAAGAAACATCTAACATATGCACAGAAGAGGAATAAAACATTGATGATCTCAACATAACGAGAGGTAATTAAGTAACATGAAAATTTCTACAGCCATATTTTCCTCTCTCGTAATAATTACATGTGGGATCGTATTCAAATTAAAAAATATAGCTATCACATAACATATTCTCTACATGATCCACATGCATGCAAAGTTTACACTCTTCCAAAATAGTGGGATCATCAAATAAAGTCATGACCTCTCCAGGCCAAATTTTATCAATTTTTTTCATAAGATTGATCCTTCTCTGAAGTAGTGGGATCATTATTACCTAGAGATGACACTTTTTGAAACCCACTTTAAATATTATCGCAAACATATTCGTCATGAGGCTTAAATAAATTTTCATGATCATAAGAAGAATCACCCCAATCATGATCATTGGAATAAGTAGTGGACATATCAAAATTAGGATCCCCAATCTTGGGGTTTTTCATATCATTAACACAATTGACATTAATAGAATTTATAATAACATCATTGCAATCATGCTTTTCAATCAAGGAGCTGTCATGAATCACTTCATAAATTTGTTCATCTAACACTTCATCACAATTTTCAAATTCATAAATTTTAAGCAAAACTTCATAAAGATAATCTAGTGAATTCAATTCACTAACAATTGATTTGTCATAATTGGACCTTTTAAAAAGATTAACAAGTGGATGAGGATCCATATCAATAGATTTTTAGCAAGCAACAATGCAAGCAAATAGAAGACACATGGCAATACAAGCAAACAAGACATTCGACGAGAAAAAGGCAAACGAAAAAGAAGGCGAATAAAACAGCATTTTTTGTGAAGTGGGGGAGATGAAAACGAGAGGCAAATGGAAAGTAATGTAAATTGCAAGGAGATGATATTTGTGATTAGGAACCTAATAGATGTTGCTGATGTCTCCCCGGCAACAGCGCCAAAATTCCTTTTGATGCGGCTTGAATTACGTCGGTATTTCCACAAAGAGAAGGGATGATGCAGCACAACTACGGTAGGTATTTCCCTAAGTGATGAGATCAAGGTTATCGAACCAATAGGAGAACCATGCAACACTGCGTGAACGGTACCTGGATACAAAGAACAAATACTTGCAACCCGACGTAAAGATGGGTTGTCAATCCCTCTCGGGTAGCAAGATAGATAAAATCATAGTAGATTGGCTAAATAGATCTCATAGGAACGCGAGATAAAATAAATAACAATAATTTGCAGCAAGGTATTTTTGTGTTTTGGATTAATATATCTAAAAATAAAAGCAAAGAAAAATAGATTGCAAAGGCAAATATGATAAAGAAGAGACCCGGGGCCGTAGATTTCACTAGTGGCTTCTCTTGAGAAAAATAGCATACGGTGGGTAAACAAATTACTATTAGGCAATTGATAGAACTTAAAATAATCATGATGATATCCAAGCAATGATCATTAATATAGGCATCACATCCAATATTAGTAGACTGACTCCTTCCTACATCCACTACTATTACTCCACACATCGACCGTTATCCAGCATGCATCTAGTGTATTAAGTACATGGAGAAACGGAGTAATGCAATAAGAATGATGACATGATGTAGACAAGATCTATTTATGTAGAAATAGACCCCATCTTTTTATCCTTAATAGCGACGATACATACGTGCCATTTCCCCTTCTGTCACTGTATCAAGCACTGTAAGATCAAACCCATCACAAAGCACCTCTTCCCATGGCAAAAAAATCAATCTAGACGGCCTAACTAAACCAAAGATTCGAAGAATAAATACGAGGCTATAAGTAATCATGCATATAAGAGATCAAAAGACTCAAATAACTTTCATGGATAAAAACATAGATCTGATCATAAACTCAAACTAAAAAAACACCGCAAAAAGAGTTACATCAAATAGATCTCCAAGAGACCATTGTATTGAGAATCAAAAGAGAGAGAGGAAGCTATCTAGCTACTAACTACGGACCCCGAATGTCTACAATGAACTACTCACGCATCATCGGAGGGGCACCAATGAGGATGATGAACAACTACGTGATGGTCTCTAGATTGGATCTGTGGTTTCTAGAACTTGCGGTGGCTAGAATTGATTATCGTCGTCTCCCATAGGGTTTCTACAATATTGGGGTATTTATAGAGCAAAGAGGAGGTGCAGGAGGCCACTGATGTGGGTACAACCCAACAGGGCGCGCCTGGGCCCACAGGCGCGCCCAGGTGGGATATGCTCCCCTCGGGGCACCCCTCTGGTACTTCTTTGGCCCATCATGTGTCTTCTAGCCCAGAAAAATTCTCCAAAAAGTTTCACTCTGTTTGGACTCCCTTTGATATTGATTTTCTACGAAGTAAAAAAACAAGCAAAAAATAGTAACTTGCACTGGGCACTATGTCAATAGGTTAGTCCCAAAAAATGATATAAAGTTGCTATAAAACGAATGTAAAACATCCAAGAATGATAATATAACAACATGGAACAATAAAAAATTATAGATATGTTGGAGACGTATCACCTTCCATTCGCTTCTGTCCCACCTCAGGTGCCCCCCACCCATCCATCTCTCTCTCCGACAACCCTCTCTCTCCCGGGACACATCTTCGCTGCCACAGGTGTTGGCTGATTCCGGCGTTCTTCAGCGACTCCCGCTAGCCCACAACACCGTCCCGAGCTCTCTTCACTCTGCTGGGTCTTTCCCCCTTGCGGGACTCGCTGCTCCCGGCCTCCAACACTCACCCGCAATCCTCCCCGTGACTAGGGTTTCGGGGGCGACGGCGCCTACGTCGCCGGTACGGCTCCAATGACTCTTTTTCGACATCTACTACGCCTCCACACGCACACTACTAGGGAAAAGCCTAGCAGCAGCACGGGTTTTGGGTGTATCAGTAGCGCGGGTGCCCGCGCTACTGATACAGTGCCACAACTAACTTGTAGCAGTAGTGCGTGTTGACACACGCTACTGCTATACATGGTTAGGTGTAGCGTGCGTTGCAAACACCGCTACTACTAATTAGCTGTAGCGGGTCTTATACACCGCGCTACTGCTATTACTTTCAAAAACAAAAAAATTATCTCGATCCCGTGCGTGTTGTTAATGGCAGCAGTGGTAAGATCTAGCGATGATTGGCGTCGCCGGAGGCATGAACGGACAGTGGAAGACTAGATCCAGCAGTGGCTGTTGGAGAGGGCCCGTTTCTATGGCAGAGCCAGGCCGCGGCGTGGGGCTCCTCTTCCCGAGTTCCCGACCATGCCAGATAGCTCCGGGTCATCCATGGTGACGACCTGCACGGGCATGGACATGGGAGGGTGAGTCAAACCAGAGGGAGAGAGAGAAAAGGAAAACCGAGGGTGAGAGGAAGGTGATGTAGGGAGCAGCGGAGCTAGTCACTGGTGGCGAGGTGCTCCGGTGTGGTGGCGCGGGGCGGCGGCCTCCTAGACGTCGGTGGAAGACCGGCGAGCTCCTAGACATCGGTGGCGCGAGGCGGCAGCCTCTTTCGGCACCATGGAGGAGGATGGGTGCATGGGCAAGAGGTCCATGTGAGAGCGTATGGAAAGTGAGAGGAGAGAGTGGTGGAAGAGAGGAGGGATTTGGTGGAGGATATGGGGATTCGGCCGAGGATATGGCGACTTCACCTACCTCGTACTTAGTAGTAGCGAGGGGTATAAAACCGCGCTACTACTATCAACTTAGTAGTAGCGCGGGTTTATACCCCTCGCTACTACTATGGCATGTGTCGGGGGGCACGTTAGAGACGGCTTAGTAGTAGCGAGGGTTAAAAACCCGCGCCACTACTATCAACTTAGTAGTAGCGAGGGTTAAAAACCCGCGCTACTGCTAATTAGCAGTAGCGCTTCTTTTTGTGCCGCGCCGCTGCTAAGATTCTGTGTACAAGGTTTTCCCTAGTAGTGGCAGCTCAACGTCCTGGTTCTTCTCCACCCTCCCTCTCCCCCACCCCACCCACAGCTTCACTCACAACACACCTACCACACGCGTAGAGAGAGATCGAGACGGTGATGGAGCGGATGTCGGGCCTCCCCCATGGCACCTTGATGACCCACAAGTATAGGGGGTCTATCATAGTCCTTTCGATAAGTAAGAGTGTCGAACCCAATGAGGAGCAGAAGGAAATGACAAGCAATTTTAGCAAGGTATTTTCTGCAAGCACTGAAATTATCGGTAACAAATAGTTGTGTGATATGATAATTCATAACGGGTAGCAAGTAACAAAAGTAACTAAGGTGCAGCAAGGTGACCCAATCCTTTTTGTAGCAAAGGACAAGCCTGGACAAACTCTTATATAAAGCAAAGCGCTCCGGAGGACACATGGGAATTACTGTCAAGTTAGTTTTCATCATGCTCATATGATTCGCGTTCGTTACTTTGATAATTCGATATGTGGGTGGACCGGTGCTTGGGTGCTATCCTTACTTGGACAAGCCTACCACTTATGATCACCACCTCTCGCAAGCATCTGCAACTACGAAATAATAATTAAGATAAATCTAACCATAGCTTGAAAGATGTGGATCCAAATCAGCCCCTGATGAAAAAACGTATAAACTAGGGTTTAAGCTTCTGTCACTCTAGCAACCCATCATCTACTTATTACATCCCAATGCCTTCCCCTAAGCCCAAATCATGGTGAAATGTCATGTAGTTGACGTTCACATAACACCACTAGAGGAGAGACAACATACATCTCATCAAAATATCAAACGAATACCAAATTCACATGATTACTTATAACAAGACTTCTCCCATGTCCTCAGGAGAAACCTTAATTACTCACAAAGCATATTCATGTTCATAATCAGAGGGGTATTGAATAGCATTAAGTATCTGAACATATGATCTTCCACCGAATAAACCAACTAGCATCAACTACAAGGAGTAATCCACACTACTAGCAACCCACAATTACCAATCTGAGGTTTTGAGACAAAGATCAGATACAAGAGATGAGCTAGGGTTTGAGAGGAGATGGTGCTGGTGAAGATGTTGATTGATATTGACCCCCTCTAGATGAGAGGATCGTTGGTGATGATGATGGCTTCAATTCCCACTCCCTTAGGGAAGTTTCCCCGGCAGAACAGCTCCGCCGGAGCCCTAGATTGATTCTGCCAAGTTCCGTCTCGAGACGTTGGCGGTTCATCCCGAAAGCTTCCCCTTGATTTTGTCCAGGTCAAAACACATAATATAGCAAAAGATGGGCACCGGAGGGCTGCCAGTGGGCCCACAAGCCAGGGGGTGCACCACGGGGGGTAGGGCGCCCTCGACCCTTGTGGCTACCTGGCGGGTCCCCTATGGTACTTTCTTCGCCCAATATTTTTTATATATTCCAAAATAAATCTCCGTAAATTTTCACGACTCTTGGAGTTGTGTAGAATAGGTATCTCATATTTGCTTCTTTCCGGTCCAGAATTCCAGCTGCCAGCATTCTCCCTCTTTGTGTAAACCTTGTAAGATAAGAGAGAAAATGCATAAGTATTGTGCCATAATGTGTAATAACAGCCCATAATGCAATAAATATCAATATAAAGCATGATGCAAAATTGACGTATCAACTCCCCAAGCTTAGACGTCGCTTTTCCTCAAGCGAAAGCCGAAATCGATAAATATGTCCGCATGTTTAGGGATAGAGGTGTCGATAAAATAAAATACGGACATGAGGGCATCATGATCATCTTTAGAACAGCAAAATATATTGTGATATAACTTATTATGCTAAAGTAACAATTCATTCACAAGGTAAAGTATGAATCAAAAACTTTGTGGAAAACTAACAAACTATGATCTCAGTCACTAAAGCAATTGCAATTTATCATAATATCAGAAAGAGTCAATGTAAGAGATACTTAGGGGGTTCAAAGCCTCAGCCGGCCATAGAGAAAGATAGGGGCTTATAGTTTCGCCTCCCAACCTTTTACCATAAGGGTAATGTCAACAATAATACTCTGTGATAACCTACATCAGAGTGGATATATATATCTAGATCTTTCCCAACATATAGTGCTTGCCAAAAAGAAAAAGTATTAAAAGGAAAGGTGAAGATCACCATGACTCTTGTATAAGGGTAGAAGATAAAAGTAAAAGATAGGCCCTTCGCAGAGGGAAGCAGAGGTTGTCATGCTCTTTGATGGTTGGATGCACAAAATCTTAATGAAAGAGAATGTCACTTTATATTGCCGCTTGTGATACAAAGAACTTTATTATGCAGCCTATCGCTTTTATTTCTTCCATATCACAAGTTCATATAAAGCTTATTTTCTCCACACTAAAAGATCATACATATTTAGAGAGAAATTTTTATTGCTTGAACCGATGACAACTTACTTGAAGGATCTTACTCAATCCATTGGTAGGTATGGTGGACTCTCATGGAAAAACTGGTTTAAGGGATGTGTGGATGCACAAGTAGTGCCTCTACTTGGTCCAAAGGATTTGGCTAGCATAAGAGGGAAAAGCAAGCTCAACATATTGGAGGATCCGTGACAATATAACTTCTATTCGGATATAGGAAAACATAACCCATTATGTTATCTTCCTTGTCCAACATCAACTTTTTAGCATGTCATATTTTAATGAGTGCTCACAATCACAAAAGATGTCCAAGATAGCATATTTATATGTGAAACCTATCTTTCTTTATTACTTCCTATTAATTGCAACAATGACCAAACTATGTTTGTCAACTCTCAACAACTTTTATTCGTCATACTCTTTATATGTGAAGTCATTACTCTCCGTAATATCATTACATGATCTTTTTATTTCTTTTTATTTTTTCTTTTATTTATTTCCCTCAACATCATAGCAAGAAAGCAAAGACCTCAACTCAAAACTACTCTTTATTATATATAACTCACTGACTCGATTACATAGAGGGAGCCTAGAGGAAAACTCAAAGCTAGATGATACTAAAAACTTTATTCTACTAGATCAAGGTATAACCAAAATGATCGAACCAAGAAAAACGATAAAGGTAAAAGTTTGATGGCGATACAATACTGGGGCACCTCCCCCAAGCTTGTCAGTGGCCAAGGGGAGTGCCCATACCCATGTACTTATGTCTCTTTCTTCGGAGATGGTGATGACGGAGTTGTTGACGTCTCCGTTAGCTTCATTAAGGCACCTTTCAAGACTTGCAATTCTCGGAGCACAGATTGGAGCATATTTGCATTATTCTGGATCTCCTCCAAAAGATGGTTATTTTCAGGACACCAAGAGCCTTTTCCTGCATTGCTTTCGCTTGGACGGGATATGTCACAATTGGGGGGTAAATGAGTACGAGGGGTGTTTTCCACTCCGTAATTATGAACCCAATTATGAAAGTTGTTCCGATGTAACCTGTGTAAGGGCCTCCTAGGGGGAAGCCCTTCTCGAACCTCTTGGCCTTCATGGTTGTTTGCAGTTCCTATTGTTTGATGGTTGTTCCTCAAGCGAATCTCCTTCATCCTCCTCCATCGTGGCTACCTCGGCATCCTCCCTTCTAAGTTACATCCACATCAACCAAGCATTACCGTCCGCGTTGTTGGAGGAGGACGACGACATCATGCCTAGCCTTGAAAACTCTGGCAGAAAACAGCTCAAAACAAAAACAAGGGATCTTGCCGTGGTAAGGTGGTCAAAACCTTCGGGAGATTATATAATGAATTTTTACCAATGAAAAGATGTATTGTGAGAGAAAACAGACTCCGTAGGGCACATGAGGTGGCTACAAGGCACAGGGGCGTGCCCACGGGGGTAGGGCGCGCCCCTGCCTTGTCGCTTCCTCGTCCACTCTTCAGACTAATTTTAATTCTCCTAATTTTTTAAATATTTCAAAACAGACAAAAATTTCCATTAGAACAGTTTTGGAGTGGGCTTACTAACTGTACCACATACCTATTCCTTTTCAGAGTCTGAAACGTTCTGGAAAGTATGCCTTATGTACTCCTCCGATGTCATGGTATTAATGATATTTGTCTCAACATTTATGGGAGTACCTAAAATATAATTTTTGATTATTTGACCATTTAACACCTTCAGATTGGTGCCTTCGGCATTGTTGATCTTGATGGCACCGGAACGATAAACCTCCTCGATAATGTGAGGACCTTCCCATTTAGAGAGAAGCTTTCATGCAAAAAATCTTAAACGGGAGTTGTATAATTAAAACATGATCACCTACATTAAACTCACGCTTTTGTATCCTTTTTTCATGTCATCTTTTAACCTTTTATTTAAACAACTTGGCATTCTCATAGGCTTGGGTTCTCCACTCATCAAGTGACTTATGTCAAATAACCTCTTCTCACTGGCAAGTTTGAAATCATAATTGAGCTCTTTGATTGCCCAATAAGATTTATGTTCTCGTTCAAGAGGCAAGTTTGCTTTTCCATAAACCATTTTATCCGGAGACATACCCATAGGGTTTTTGTAAGCAGTTCTATAAGCCCATAATGCATCATCAAGTTTCATAGACCAATTCTTTCTAGATCTATTAACAGTCTTTTGCAAAATCAATTTAATCTCTCTATTGCTCAATTCTACTTGACCACTAGACTTAGGATTGTAAGGGGATGCAATTCTATGGTTGACATCTTATTTAGCAAGTATTTTACGAAAGGCACCATGAATAAAATGTGAACCCTCGTCAGTCATGAAATATCCAGGGACTCCAAATCTTGGAAAAAATAAGTTCTTTAAGCATCTTACTAGAAGTGTTATGATCAACACTACTAGTTGGGATAGCTTCTACCCACTTAGTAATTTAATCAATAGCAACTAAAATATGTGTATACCCATGATAGGAAGGAAAAGGTCCGATATAATCAAGGCCCCAAACATCAAATGGTTCAATAACAAGTGAATAATTCATAGGCATTTCCTGATGTCTACTAATATTGCCAATTCCCTGGCATTCATCACAAGACAAGACAAACTTATGAGCATCCTTGAAGAGAGTAGGCAAATAAAAACCAGATTGCAATACCTTGTGCGCAGTTCTATCTCTAGCATTCACTACTACAGGATGCGGCTAACGCGACACTACGATTAGAGACCCTTTGACGAAACTATGTGCGATGCATTAATCACAAATGGTGATGTAAAAAAAGCATCAAAAAAGATGCAAAACGTTTGCGATGAATGATACATCAACCACTCTTCAGATTTTAGTTGCGTGTGTGGTGCGGGGCATAAGGTTGATCCATACGAACTGTTTGCGAGGAGACAGAACAACAGAAAGGGGCAACCAGATCAAGCTGTGTGCGATATACGACATATAGTTTTCTTCGATGAACCATTTGCGATGATCGAGGTGAACACAAATGATTCAGCGTACCAAGATGTGTGTGATACCCAACAAACTGGCCGGTAATCAGAATTGAGTGCGATCATTATAGACAGCCCATACGGTCTTTATTGTGAATTGTTTGCTCGTCAGGGCACATAGTTCAACAGACCAACCTGTGGGCGGTAATGTAGAAGATGTAACATCCCAATTTTATTAAATTTGGATGTTAATAGAGTCATTCAATGCATATCATATTTTATTGCATTTCGGAGGTTTTGAAATATTCAAATAATTTTCCACTCGAGAAAACAAACAAATGAGAGGGGATAAGATGACTTTCGCAAACTTATAAAAGAGTTGTAAATTTCATTTGAATATTATTAGAAGTTGTGGAGTTTATTTGGTATTTACTTTATTTGCAAAAAAGTGCATTAATTGCATTAGAAAAATATTTTCAAATTTTTTTGTGCTTTAATTAATGTTCACTGTGTTGTAGATATTCAGAAATGAATTTAGGAATTATTGTGGTATTTTTATAAATTAGTTTGATTTTTTCTAGGGCCACTTTTGTTTTTTGTTTTAAAAAAACACACGCACACACTCAACGCTTGGACCAAAACCAATTCTGCCCAGGAGCGAATCGCATGGCCCAGCCGGCCATTCGGCCGCGGCCTGCTCCAGCACCCGAAGCACTTCGCATCGGCCACCTGCCCGCTCTCACCCTTCGCTCGCCCCCTCTCGCTGCCGCTGCCAGGTGGGCCCCGCCCACCAGGTCCTCCCCAACCTCCCGCACCATGCGGGATAAACATCTGCACCTCATTGCCCGCAGCCGCCGGCTGCCTCGCTCTTGGGATGATGCTTATCCCGCAGCCCCGCGCTCCCTCTGTATGCCTATAAAAGGTCCTTGACCTCCTCTATTCAGTCCATCGTCTCGCACAACTCCATGCCACACACAGCCGTCGCCCCATTCATTTGCATCTCGCCGGCTGAGCCAAGTCCGCCGATTAAATACGTCGCCGGTGACCACACCCTTGCCTCCAAACTTCTTCATTTGGATCCCTGTAACCATGCGCATCTTGTTGACATCTTCTCGTTCTCTAGGTCGTGCCGGAGACGGCGCCTGACCTCGCCGGAGCCCACGGAGCACTTCCGCCCTTCCTACTCCCATCCAGACGCCACCAATACCCCGCGCCAGGACCTCCATGATGCCCACGCCGCGCCCGACCTCCCTGGCCTCTTCCCCGACGCCGAGGACCGCCGTAGTCGCTGCTCCGCCACCGCCCGCCGCCGTCCTCTGCTCGTCGCCGACGTCGCCAGGCCGCCGCACCTCCTCTTGTTCGTTAGATCGAAGACCAACATCCCAGATTATATTAGGTTAGTTGTTTTAGTTGAACCGGTACGCGATTAACCGTGGGTTTTGATTCTAAAACTGATCGGTTTTTGTTTAAGTTAGCCGCCGCTGCCGTTTTGCTTAGATTGTGGTCGTCCGCTGCATAAGCTATGCGGCGGAGACCTTTCGGCTAGTAGGAATCTGCCACGTGCTAGGGACCTATTTGTTATAGTTTTTCTTCACTATTTAGTCCATGTAATTAGCAGATTAGTCCCTAATCTTAGATTAGCCATAACTTTTTAACCATAGATCCAAATTAGATGAAACCAGTGGAAAATTCTTTGTCATGTTTAGATCTATCCAGTGGTACCATTTTTTGTAAACTTTTGTCAGATTCAAATTTGAATTTATTCAGATTCGAATTCAAACTTCAATTGGCCATATCTCCTAAACCATAGCTCCGATTAAGTTGATTCTTTTTGCATTTTTCACCATAGCCAAACCTATCACCTGGACCTTTGCCACAATATTTTTTCACACACTAGAATCTACCCATTAATATTTTTACTAGTATGCATAGTATGCACTATAGTTCACTTCACTTTTTCCCCATGTGCCTATGTTGTTTTGCACTTAGATTATTTTCATGCTAGTTAAGTGTGTTGTATATTGATTGGGTTTTTCTGAGACTTTTTGCTTTGCATGTTCTTCTTGGTTCTTTGAAATGATTGCTTATGTATGTTTATTTATTTTACGATAGATTGTCCAGAGTGCGAAGCAGAATACTATCAGTCTCTAGAATTCAACCAGCAGTACCAAGGCAAGTTGCATCATGATCATGTTCTATTACCTGTGTTTTTATTATGCACTTAGTTCTTTGTGGTAGGACTACATGGTAGGAATTTATGCCAGATGGCTATGCTTACACCCAATAGTTCATTGAGGTAGCTCTGACCCTTACATAATTGTCGCTAACATTTTACATTATGTTGCTTCGCTAAGTAGATGTGGATTGGGGAGTGATCATTATAAAGTATGAGTGACAATGTAGTAAATAGGAGCTAAGATAATTAATGAACTACCTCTGCAGAAACTCGTTGGAATGTTGGCAAAGTACATTGGGGCACGCATGGGAAATCCATGGTGGTGCACCATTAGTGCTCCGTCCTCTCAGGCTCAAAGATATCAATCGTATTCTCATGTCTGGCAGCTTACGTGTTCAGCCACCAGTCAATATGGGCTCCGGCTTAGTTGAGTAGTTAGTGTGACCCCTTCCGAGATGGGATAGCAGATGTAGAATGAGTAGGTGTACCGGCCTATCCATGGGTTAAGGGGGAACATTTTGAAAGACTATGTCTCAATCTTTTGATCATGGAGGTGGTCGAGTCTTGTGGGCAAAAGTGTGCAACCTCTATACAGTGTCAACCTAATCGATTAGCCTTGTCCCTGGTTATGGACAAGTTGAGCATCTAGTATTGGAAATGCTAGGAGATCTCATCACCCTTAATTAAAAATTTGGGTTCTAAATGAGACTTTGGGAATGGATTGAGTTGGGTTTTCCAACTCATCCTATGCAAATGTGTAGTAGTAGAATAACATCTTTTGTAATAGGGAAAAACTAGCTTTAAGCCAAAACTAAACTTAGAGCTTTCTACCAGCCAAACTGCATGTACAAATAGGTACATTATACTTGTGATGTGACTTGCCCGTACATTCAATGTACTGACCTATATGGCTGCAACTTATCACGTTGCAGATATATCCGACAGGGATTAAGGTGCGATAGGTCGATGTTCTACACTCAAACTTGCTTGTGGAGTTGGACTCATTTACTACATTGCTCCCGTAGTATTTGTTTTATTGGCTCTATGCTCTATTTTGTAGTACATGTATTGCTCTTGGACTATCGATGTAATAAAGAGGTGTGTGTTATTTCTGTTATTTCATCGAGTACTTTGTGTGCTAGCAAGTCGATCCATGGACTAGCACGGTAAGCACAGAGACTTCGACTCTTACCGGGTCGGGTTGCTACAGAAGATCTCTGTTGAATATTTATTACTAACCGTCTGCGATGAGATTGTCAGGATAAACAGTGATAACAAATTAATATGAGCAAACGGAGACAGAGATATATATACAGTCTGCTTAATTTAGTCCCTCTTCTTCTTGTTGTTGTCGGATGGCCCGGCGACATCGTCTTTGCGAGGATGCTTCTAGCCGCCGACCGTTGGCTTTTCATTGCCGCCGCCATCATCATCGCCGCCGCCACTGTCGTCATCATCCTCCTCCTCGTTTGACCATTCCTCCTCCTCATCATCATCGTCATCATCTTCTTCATCCTCCGACGACTCCTCGTCCGTCTGGTTGTCGTATGACGACTCCGGAGGTGGCGTCCCTTCCATGATCCGTATATAATCAAGATCTGGGCTCAACGACGGACCCATGGAAGATGAGTGGTTTGTGAGCACACTCAATTGATCTCACTCCAGCATGTGTGAACAAAAGATATGCAATCTGGTTTGCGAATAGCACATGGTTCATTCATGAAAGCCATGTGTCGACCAGACCCGGCGCGTGATTTGAGTCGTGCTTTCTGATTGGCTAGAACCCAAACCCCACAGATCGTATGTCTACACCGTTGGATGCTCCCAGATCGAACGCCAATCCTCACCCCTTTGGACAGCAAATGCAGTACCGGTTGTAACTTTATTTTTATGCACAAAATGCACATTAAACCAAACATATGTCTTAAATATAGCTAACGATACCTGAAATGTGCCAGAAAATCAAACACATGGTATAATGGTGATTGTGTACCGTGGAAATTTTATGAGGCCAAACGATGAAGTCATCGGCCATTGGAGTTTGAATTGACATGTCTCCTTTTGGAAACCATGATCCTTCATGTGAGATGCTCCGGTTTGGAAGGAGCGATCATCAAAACATGTGCCAAACTGTACCCAATTTTTTCCATGGGGTATCTTTGTAACACCCACAATGCGGCTATATCTCCCACGTGTCGCTCTCGGCCAGCCTCCGCCGCCACCGGCCCACAAGCCCACGACGGGCCCTCCGAGCCCGACCCCGCCGCCCCGTGCGCCCGACCGCCTCCTCCTCGCTCCTCCCTGCTTCGCCCTCCGCCGCCGTGCTCGCGTGCCGCCGTCGCCTCGTGCCCGCCCATCGCCGCCGCGCCCCATCGCCTCCCGCCGACCTCCGCCGCTGCCCGCACCAGCTCTGGCCGGGTCTGGCCAGATCCGGTCCGGCCCGACCCTGCTGGTGCCTCCCCGCGCCTCTCCGGTCGTCTACCTCTCCAACTCCGGTGAGATCCCGACGAACCTCGGAGTGCGCGTCCGGAACCCTAGATCCAAAAGGGTTGACCTTGTTTTCCCACCAAGTCCTTTTTCTATAACATTTTGTGCCCCTATTCATTGGCTCATATCTCCATGACCGTAGCTCCGTTACATCCATACGATATATCAAAATGTTCATTGTGACATGCTCTTCATTTCATTCCATTGTGGCATGCTTGTTTTTGTTCATCTTGATGACCTAATCATTGATGCAAGAGTGCTATAAATTTTTTACTGCTGCTACTTATCAGTTTATGGTGATTTCTCATTTTTGTCACATTTGATGTGTGCTTCATATGGGCATGAGCTCTACATGTGTTTTGAAGTATGTCATGCCATCTTTACTGGGGTGCTTGCCATGTATTTTTGTGATCTATTTGGTGACTAGCACAAGCATGCAAACTAGGCTTCGTGATATTGCTATTTAAGTGAATTAGGATTTTCGTAAGTCATTGTCCTGCTGTTATTTTGATGCCATGTAAACATGATGCTACAGTGGGATCCATGCTTGTTTTGAGTTGCTTCAGTAAGGATGTTTTGAACATATGGTTATGCTCTATCCATCCATGCCCCTGTTTGCAATTATGGAGTGCCTAGCATGATTGAGGAACCTGTTGAGTACGGTAACGAGGATCAAGCTTTCGACAACTCTGAGAACATTGCAGGAAAGATGAACATACCCTCAAAATACCTTCTATCTATGCCGCGCTACCTACCACTTGATATATCATGCCTCCCATATTGCCATGTCAAGCCTCTACCCACCTTCCTAGCAAACCGTTGTTTGGCTATGTTACCACTTTTGCTCAGCCCCTCTTATAGCGTTGCTAGTTGCAGGTGAAGACGAAGTTTGTTCCTTGTTGGAACATGGATATTGTTGGAATATCATTATTATCTCTTATTTAGTTTAATTTATCTATATACTTCGTAAAGGGTGGAAGGCTCGGCCTTATGCCCGGTGTTTTGTTCCACTCTTGCCGCCCTAGTTTCTGTCATACCGGTTTTATGTTCCTTGATTTTGCGTTCCTTACGCGGTTGGGTGTTATGGGAACCCCTTGATAGTTCGCTTTGAATAAAACTCCTCCAGCAAGGCCCAACCTTGGTTTTACCATTTGACACCTAAGCCTTTTCCCTTGGGTTCCACGGACTCAAGGGTCATCTTTATTTAAACCCCGGGCCAGTGCTCCTCTAAGTGTTGGTCCAAACTAGAGCCCCTTGCAACGCCACCTCGGGGAAACTTGAGGGTTGGTTTTAGTTGTATGGATTGCTTATCTGGTGTGCCCTGAGAACGAGATATGTGCAGCTCCTATCGGGATTTGTCGGCACAGTCGTGTGGTCTTGCTGGTCTTGTTTTACCATTGTCGAAATGTCTTGTAACCGGGATTCCGAGTCTGATCGGGTCTTCCTAGGAGAAGGAATATCCTTCGTTGACCGTGAGAGCTTGTGATGGGCTAAGTTGGGACACCCTGCAGGGTTTGAACTTTCGAAAGCCGTGCCCGCGGTTATGGGCAGATGGGAATTTGGTAATATCCTATTGTAGAAAACTTGACACTTAATTTAATTTAAAATGAATCAACCACGTGTGTAGCCGTGATGGTCTCTTTTCGGCGGAATCCGGGAAGAGAACACAGTCTTGTGTTATGCTTGAACATAAGTAGCTTCAGGATCACTTCTTGATCACTTATAGCTTCTCGACCGTGCATTGCTTCTCTTCTAGCTCTCATTTGCGTATGTTAGCCACCATATTGCTAGTGCTTGCTGCAGCTCCACCTCACTACCCTTTCCTACCCTTAAGCTTAAATAGTCTTGATCTCGTGGGTGTGAGATTGTTGAGTCCTCGTGACTCACAGATACTTCCAAACAGTTTCAGGTGCCAAGGATACCAGTGCAGGTGACGCTACCGAACTCAACTGGGAGTTCGACAAAGACTTGGGTTGCTATTATGTTTCCTTTCCTGATGATCAGTAGTGGAGCCGAGTTGGGATGATCGGGGATCTAGCATTTGGGGTTGTCTTTCTTCAATTTGGTTCCGTAGTCGGACCTTTGTTTGTACCTTGGATGATGTATGAATTATTTATGTATTGTGTGAAGTGGCGATTGTAAGCCAACTCTTTATCCCTTTCTTATTTAGTACATGGGATGTGTAAAGATTACCCCTCTTGCGACAGACCTACCATCGGCTATGCCTCTAAGTCATGCCCCGACACGTGGGAGATATAGCCGCATTGTGGGTGTTAAAAGTTGGTATCAGAGCCTTCCTCGACTTAGGAGCCCCCTGCTTGATCGAATCACTGATGTTGTTGAGTCTAGCACAAAATGTTTTGAGTCTTAGGATTATATATATCGGAGAGTAGGATTCTTTTTACTCCTGAGTCCCTTCGTCGCTCTGGTGAGGCCTCCTGACGAAGAAGTTTTGACTCTTCTCTCCTCAAATTTCAAAAAATATTTTTTAGGATCACGCGGGTATCTTGGAATCGTTCCGATGGTTTTGTGACGAGAACATTGTTCTTGGTGCCTCCTGACATTTAGGGGTTGTGGCAGTGTCCCGGGGAGTTGAGCTCCGAGGTGTTATCGTCACAATTTTATCATTGCAGTTCTGGAATACCTGAGTTCGCCGACATTGAAAATCTCTTTTATGCATTTGTTGGTGAGATAACCTCGACACCACCCAGTACTGGGCGGGAGTTCAGGAGTATTGCCATAACTCGTATAAGGGATGCTTTTCGAAGGTTGAGGTACATGATTTCTGAAGGTTTCTTGGTTATGTGTTGAAGGATGGATACAGCTAGATGTAGGATTTGCTAGTTTTGGGTGAGATATGATCCTTCCCCTGTATACCCAACACCTGATTGCATAACCAGAAAGTTTTGGGAGTATTATAGGTGGGAATTCAAGTAGCTCTAGTATTTCTTCCCGCAGATATTTGGTTTGTGATTGGGTAATCCTTACCATTTATTTGTTCATACCTGCACCTTGTTACTTTATTCATCTACCTTAATCTAAGTGGATTCTCAACTTGATGGAAGTGTGATATATTACTTTGTAATTCATTCGTTCATTCTTGTTCGAATGTTAATACTATATGTTGCAATTTCGTTCCATTGATTTAGCTTGAATATTTGTCTTTCAAGATGCTAACGGATGTCAACCTCTTCAGGATGGCTCCTCCAACGCGTCAGAATCTGCCACCACCTCCACCTCCGGAGGAATGGCAAGCTGTCATGGCAGCCACAAATGCCAACACTCAGATGCTTATGCAACTCTTGCAAGAGCGCAACCAAGGAAATCAAGGTCAAGGCAACAATCAACCTCAGTTTGCTACCCTCAACCAGTTCCTCGCAAACCAGCCGAAGTCCTTCAGCAACTGTGTCGAGGCCACAGATGCTGATGACTGCCTTGTGGATATCTGCAAACATTTTGAGTGTAGCAATGTCAGGCCTGAGGACTTTGTCAAGTTTTCTTTGTTTCAACTCAAGGACCAAGTTGCTAAGTGGTATCAACAATACAGAGATTCTAGAGGAGGTCGTGTGATTACCTAGAATGATTTCTGTCGAGACTTCAAAGCTCATCACATCCCACCAAGTATTGCTGAGAGCAAGCATGAGGAGTTCCGCAATCTCAAGCAAGGCAGCATGTCCGTGTATCAATACAATATCCAGTTTTAGAATTGCTCGCTTCGCTAAACAAGACGTCCCTGATGAAAAGAGTATGATTTATCAATTTAGAGGTGGCCTCAGAGAGGATCTGCAGTTAGCTCTCGTGCTTCTTGAGCCAACCGAGTTCGATCAATTCTACAACATGGCACTAAAGCAAGAAGATACTCGGCTCAAGTGTGAGGCATCTAAGAAGAGAGTCAGGGATGCAGTTCAATCTTCTTCTTCATCACAAGTGGCAGCTAAGCAACGGAAGTTCTGGTTGCCTCCTCCTCCTCTGTTTCGTCAGCCTTATCAGCAGAAGAGCAAAGGTGGCAATGGATCTTCCCACCGACCAACCCAGGCTATCAGAAGAAAGCTTAGTCTCATACTCCAAGGTCAAGTGCTCCTTATCACCGTCCGCTCTTAGAGGCTACTTGCAACAAGTGTTAGCAGAAAGGGCACTATGCAAACAAATGCTTCAACCAAAGGCGCCTTCCGCCTCCTCCTCCTGTGAGATCTTCAAGCAATGCAGTGGTCAAGCATAACCCCAAGCATGCTAAGGTCAACATGATGAATGCAGCTCAGGCAGAGGATTCTTTAGAAGTGATCATGGGTAACCTTCCTGTTAATGATATCCCTGCAAAAGTCTTATTTGATACTGGTGCATCGCATTCTTTCATTTCAAGACCTTTTGTGGCTATGCATGATTTGGTTACTCAAGTATTGCCGAGACCTTTGGCTATTGTTTCTCTGGCTCGACAAATGACTTCTCGAGTATTCGTTCGGGATTCCGTTATCAAGATGGGTGACTATAAATTTCTGTCTTCTCCAATTATTCTTGGTGACTAGGATATTGATCTAATTCTCGACATGGACTGGCTTTCTAAGCACAAGGCTCAGCTTGATTGTGCCTCCAGGCAAATTCAATTAACACACTCTTCTGAGGATGTGATCATCTATGCCGCTTGTGATGATACCATTCGACTGTTTTCTCTCATTGAGAAGGGCGAGTTCAATGCCATCTCTCAGATTCTAGTCGTTTGTGAATATCAAGACGTCTTTCCAGAAGAGCTTCCAGGAATGCCTCCTCACCGGCCAGTTGAATTCGTTATCGATCTTGAGCCTGGCATGGAACCTATTTGCAAACATCCTTACAAGCTTGGACCAGAGGAGTTGAAGGAGTTGAAGAAACAACTCGATGAACAAGAGCGTATGGGTCTAATCAGACCGAGTTCATCTCCATGGGGTTGTGGTGTCCTTTTTGTCAAGAAGAAGGATGGAACGGAACGACTCTGTGTCGACTACCGTCCATTGAACAAGAAGACAATAAAGAACAAGTATCCACTTCCCAACATCAATGAGCTTTTCGAGCAACTCAAGGGTGCCAAAGTCTTCTCCAAGCTTGACCTCCGTATGGGTTATCATCAGATTCTCTTTCATGAACACGATATTCCCAAGGCAATATTCAGAACAAGCTATGGTTCTTATGAATATACTGTCATGTCTTTAGGCCTCGTCAATGCTCCTCCAATGTTCTCTCGCATGATGAACTTCATCTTCAACCCTTACACAAATGATTTCATCCTGGTGTATCTCGATGATATTTTGGTATTTTTCAAGAATAAGGAGGATCATGCCAAGCATTTGAGATTGGTACTCGACAAACTCAGAGAGCATCAATTCTATGCAATGTTTTCCAAGTGTGAGTTCTGGCTTGACGAAGTTCTTTACCTTGGTCATATCATGTAACGCCCCGTATGTAACTTGCCATATTTGTATTCCAACTCTTGCCATTTTCGGCACTAAGTTGTGATATTCCCTCGTGGTTGGGTTTTTCCTTCGTGTTGCTTTTGTCCATGTCATGCATCTCATATCATGTCATCATGTGCATCGCATTTGCATACGTGTTCGTCTCATGCATCCGAGCATTTTCCCCGTTGTCCGTTTTGCATTCCGGCACTCCTATGTCCTCCAGCGTCCCCTTTTGCCTCTTTTCGCGTGCGGGTGTTAAACGTCCTCGGATTGGACCGAGACTTGCCAAGCGGCCCTAGTATACCACCGGTAGACTGCCTGTCAAGTTTCGTACAATTTGGACTTTGCTTGATACTCCAACGGTTAACCGAGGAACCGTAAAGGCCTCGTGTGTGTTGCAGCCCAACACCTCTCCAAAGTGGCCCAAAACCCAGCTAAACCCTCTCCATCCTCTCGGTTGTTCGATCACGATCGCGTGGCCGAAAACCGCACTCCATTTGGAGTCTCCTAGCTCCTTCTATGTATAAATAGGCCTTCCCCGTCCAAATCTCGGATCAAATCCACCCCTAACCCTAGTCTCCCCTTCCTCCGCGCGCCGGACATGTCCGCCCGCGCCGGACGCGTCCGCACTGCCGCGCCGCTGCCATGTGTCTCCTTGTGATTCGTCCGCCGCCCGCGCCCACTTCACCGGCCCGCAAGGCCCGCGGGAGGCCCTCCCGGCCCGATCCGCCCGCGCCGCCCAGCTCTCTCCCCGCCGGCGACCCGCGCAGCCGCCACCGCCGTTCGAGCGCCGCGCCAGCGCCCGACTTCCTCCCGCCGGCCGCCGTCGCTACCTCGCCTCCGTCGTCCGCCGCCACACTCCGGCACCGCCCTGCCGTGCCGAGCCCGCTCGTCCTCGCCACCACGTGCACTCCGGCGACCTCGCCGGCCCCTTCTCCAGCTCCGGCCCTCTTCTTCACGGATTCCGGCAAGTCCCGGCGAAGCCTCCAGCGAACCTCGAACTACGTGCCTCAGATCTAGATCTAAGAGGATTAGGAATGACTTTTGTTTTTCTCTAAGTCCCCAGTTTTCAGTATTTTTAGGCATCTTCATCATGTCATATCTTTGCATCTGTAGCTCCGTTTCGTGTGTGTGATATATCAAATTGTTCGTCTGGATGTGAACTTCATTTCATTCCATTGCACCATGTTCATTTGAGTTCATCTTGATGCCCTAAATGCTGTTGCAAGAGTGCTATGTGATGTTAGTTTCTGTTTCTAAACAGATTTTGGACATTTGTCATTTTTGCCATGATTTATGTGTGCCTCCTATGAACTTGAGCCGTACATGTGTTTTGGGCTATGCCATGACATATTTACAGGGGTGTATGCCATGTATTTTTTTGATCATTGTGGGGACTAGCACAAGCATGCAAAGTAGCTCTCGTGATGTTGCCGATTTCAAGGACTTAGAATTC